>NC_072428.2:30912903-31217661 GCF_028878055.3 Symphalangus syndactylus | reverse complement strand
ACATCTTTTAATTAACAACTAAATAAACAGACGTTGTTTTAAAGGAATTAACACTTAAATTCCAGCCATCCTCATATGGAATAAAATATCAACCTAAATGTTGACTATAAATAGTATAATTCTATTATGTACCTGTAATGATAAGCAGTGAAAGATTACTTACATTTTGAAAAATAGGGAATTGATTCTTATTAAGAAAAAAGATATTTTCCAATGGAGTAACTTGTTTTAATAGAGGTACAACCAGAACCAACAACAATTGTATTTCTCTATAGTTATTTTAAAATAGTAATCAATGCTATGTATTTGATGTATTTGTTTCTAAATTAGAAATTTCTTTTGGATTTATGTTTTCTTTTATGTGCATTAAATATAGACTGAACCCATTCCTAAAATGCATTAAACTTAAATGAATGCTGTGTGTATCCAACGCCAAAATGCTCAGAAGAAAAGTGAATAATTCAGTAATTCATCTGGATGTGGTTTTCTGCGTAATCTCAAATATCTGAATATTGAAAAAACTAGGTTGCTAACTTTTTTTCATTCCTTATGCAAATGTTTAGCATCATAGTGCTGTTTCAGATACAGAACTGTTTCATAAAATATCCACAGTTACAAGTCTAAGACAGTTATATGTAAAGAAAATGTACTATTTTAGATGAACAATGTGGATAACTGAACTAAAATGATATTTGTGAACTTTGCTATAATGAAATATTTTATTTTTATAGCTCAGGTATTGTAATTAGCACTAATTGCAGCAGAGACTGAAATAATTATTGACACCACAGAGTACCATAGAGTAGGTTGAACTGGCCAGACCTAGAGAGTGAAGAAAACACATACTGTTCACTTAGGAGACATTTTCTTAGTTGTGTGTATAGTTCTAAATTTCCCCAAACTATGTGTTCATTTGGATTGTGTTATATAATAACAGTCGAATGACGAAGAATAAAAGATGCTGAAAGATAGTCTATTTTTGTTCAATAAAGATTGTTACAAGAATACAATGTATATTATCTTACATAAACTAATTGAAAAAGCAGATATGAGCATTAGAAATGGTACTTGCTTCTGTGTATCAGGATCTAAGAACTTTCCTTAAATAGCATCTTGAAATTTTCTTTAATCTTTCTTTGCCAATATCCCCAAAATCTTTTATTTTGCGGGTGCTTTCTTTAAAAAAAAAATAGAGTTCCATGGTGAACAGGGATTGTGTCTTTTTTTTAATTTAAATTTTTATTTTTCATTTATGAACTATTATTGTGATATGTAATAGGTACAGTGTGATGTATCTCTATATATGAACACACATGTAGTGGAAGGATTATATCAAGCTAATTAACATATCCATCACCTCACAAATTAATCTCAAGTGCTTAGAGCTAGCTGTCTTGTAGAAGATGCTCAAACATTTGTTGAATAAATTAATTTAGATGCTGAAGCAGCAAGGGAACAAGCAGGGGAACAGCAAGGGAGTATGTATTGGCATGAGAACAGAGAACCGTAAGAACCAAAAATAAGCATTTTGTTTTGTTTGTTGTTTTGTTTTGTTCTTAGACTATCTTTTTTTTTTTTTCTAAAAGCTTTAACAATAGGCCTGTGGCTGGGACTTTCTAAGCAGAGTAGATAAGGCACTCCTGGGTAAATTCTGAAATGTAGGTCAATGCAATAGAAATATTTCACGTGGACTTTATGAGTCTTTAATTGACACCCACTTCTGATACACACTTGGACATGCACAGGTCACTTCTTTTAGCATTTGTTTCCTAATCTATTGGATCTTAAAACAGAGATTTTCTTCTGCATTCTGAAGAGACCTAGCCATTTTAGTAGAAATAACTGTACGGCTGCCGAGAGGTAAGTGAATATCAAGATGATAGGACTCTGGATTTTTTTTTTTTCTTTTTGAGACGGAGTCTTGCTCTGTCGCCCAGGCTGGAGTGCAGTGGCATGATCTCGGCTCACTGCAAGCTCTGCCTCCCGGGTTCACGCCATTCTCCTGCCTCAGCCAAGCGAGTAGCTGGGACCACAGGCGACCGCCACCACGCCCGGCTAATTTTTTTGTATTTTTAGTGGAGACAGGGTTTCATCGTGTTAGCCAGGGTGGTCTCGAACTCCTGACCTCATGATCTGTCCATCTCGGCCTCCCAAAGTGCTGGGATTACAGGCGTGAGCCACCGTGCCCGGCCCAGGACTCTGGATTCTATAATCCCTTCAACTAAAATATTTATTATTTTACATAATTTATTTGTTGGACTTATATAATCTGCATATACTTTCATTGGAGAAAGGGTGTCCAAGTCTAAAGTGATTTGAAAGTCACAGATCAAGAGGATCTCTATGATCCTTCCTTCCCATTTGTTCATTCAGTCAGCCATTCAATCATTCAATAAATATTCTTTGAGATTCTGATATGTACCTGGCATTCTACTTGTTACTGAGGATCCAAATGTAAGCAAAAGTAATAATTATGAATACCAATATGTTTCACTTACACCATTCATTCTTTTAGGTAATTTTTAAAAATTGATTAAATATTCTCAAGATTCTTTGAAATAGACATTATGGTTATCATTATTTCACAGTTGAGGAAATTGAGATAGAGAAGTAGCAGTTAAATTACCCCAAATCATACAGCTAGTAAGAGGAAGAGGTGAGATATGGACCTGGAAATGAGTTACTGGAATCCATGCGTTTAACAACTTCAACATGTAGCCTCTCCTGCAAAGGCTGGGGCCCTGCCCTGATGGAACTTAAAGTTTAAAAAAAGAGAGACAATGATTAATGAAGGAAGCATACAGATAAATGCATTACTGTGACAAATACAAATGTGGGTTCTCTTTATAGCATACCATAGGGTAGAGGCAGTAGTATCTGAATGTCTTAGCTGTGCAAAGGCTTGATGGAGAAAATGATATTAAGCTAAGATTAATGAAAATAGGATATTTGTATGGATGTTCAAACCTTCAAAAAGGAAATTTTCTGGTGTTAGATACTAGCTAACAATATTTGAAAGTGCAAACTTGAATTCTCATAATTAGACATTTGTTAATTAGTGCTGTGCAAAAAAAATGAAAGCATCAAATGGTAGAATCATTGCTTCCTATTTCCTGCAAGCTATAATATCTGGCTCTGTTGGGAATAAAAGATCCTGAAATGTGGGATTCTTCCATAAACCTTATTTTCTAGGGCTTAAATTTGTAGTATTCTCTCCCTCCCTCTCTTTGAAAAGCCCTGCATTTAATGTTAAAATTATTGATTGAAGTTGTCTGTGGAGTGGTTACAGCATTTGCATCATGAATCAGTGTGGTGTGGGTGCATTTCCCTTTTCTCCCTTTCTTAGCACTCTCCCACTCTTAAATTCCTTAATTCTTTCGAGAACACCATTTCCTTTCATGGCTTGTAGACACAGTAGCATCTTGGGAAAAATAGAATATATTTGTTCACAGAAAATCCAGGATGACTTGAAGCTCCTGGAAGAAGCAGTTGACCTCTATACCTGGTTAACTGCTGAATGAGCGTGCTTTCCCGGGCCACATCTCTATCAAGGATGAGAACAAGAGAAGGCACCCTGTAGTGGGTCATGAGTAAAATGTGATGCTGACACTCTGCACATAAAAGCCACTAAGAATGACAAGTCTGGGTGATTTTGAGGAAGTGTAGGATAAATAGTAACAGTGTGGGTAAGAGGTTGGGGAGAGGAATAAACAATGAAGAGGAAATTTTAAATTCCTCATTTTAATACCTGAAACAGATCTTGCTGAAGTAGATGGGTCATAAATAAAAACGAATTATTTACTAGATGTGTTCTCAGTCATTACTCATTGACCATGGAGGTACTTTAATGAATATTAGCCCAATTAATAACTACAAGTTTGAAAAAGTGTGAGATAGATGATAAATGTTCTTCATATCATCAGAACTTGAGATCAGCTAGGTGTGTCCAAAAAGTAAATTAGATTATCAAGTTGACATAATTAACTCTAGTACCCTTGAAAGAGAATTTGCCTTCCCACGTTTTATTCTCCTTAGAGGAAAAACAGGCTGTTTGTAAGTATTCAACTTAATATGAGTAAGGGAATAGGAAGGTGGTTGAGGTTTGGGGCAGTATAAACCCTGAGGTACCCTCATTTTTTCCACGATGAATACATAGACTGGTTTTTGAATGAGGAATTAGGACAGATCTTTCTCTACAACATTAGAAAACAGTCTGTCATTTCCTCTTTTGTTATCATTTCGTTTAGGGAGTTTGCCCCTAAAGGCTGTTTGATTTTTGAGTCTCCAAATAAGTTTTAGATATTCCTATGATGCATTTGTTTTACCCATTGACATGGCATCTGTTAACTGAAACCTAATAATTTTTCATGTATGTTCCTATGGACAAATATGTGCATTGTATGTGCTTCTGCATATTCTTGTTTGCATATGCCTATTGTGGGCATTATTATAGGGATTCCATACACATTTGTGCTCTCTGGCATCTGTGCACATTCTAATTTGTGGATGGGTAAATTTAGCATATGAATAACCTCATATATTCACATCTCTCCACATGAATGTACATGCCTTCATGATGTTCATCAATATTAATTCATCAAAACATATATACATTATACATATATGACATATATATCAGTTGAATACCTTTTTATACCCTGATTCTATTTACATGTTTCATAGTATTTTAACATAGGAATTCTAAGAGCATAGTAGATAACTGCGTATTTATAGTTAAGTGAGAGTCCAATACTGTTGCAGTGAGCACAGTGCTAATTCATGCTGTGCAAGTGAACACACCAAATTAGCATACCACTTCAGTTATTTGATAGGGTAGCCATCCTCAGTTGTCAAGTACACAGGCTTGGCTCATGTACCTCTTTATGTTTTCTCACCCGTTTACACTTAGACCTAGACCACACAGTGATATTTGGAACTATTTGCTGGATGCACTAAGGCAGGGGATTCCTTTTGGCACGGTTCTGCATGAATGGAACCTCAAATGGATTTTGTAGATTATCTTCATTGTTACCAAAACATTTTTTATTTGAGGAAAATGTTGCAAGTATTTATACTAGATAATATCCACTGTGACTGTACTGGAACAAAGGTATTCTGATAGAGAAAAAAAGAATGTAATCATAAGGTCCAGGAAAGAGAGGTATTTTATTTATCTTAACTAATAAGAAGAGAATGTTCTAATGACAGGTATTTGCTGTAGAAGATTCTAGGCATAGCTTTCCCTGAAATCAATACATTTTTGATGTCTGTTTGAGGAAATACATTGCTAAGGTTTTCTCTTATTTTCTTTATAAAAAATAAAATTATGTTACTTTGCTCTCTGTGTTTTATGTGAAATTTGGGTTAATTAATAAAATCCATGTTTATAATGTACAGAATAAAATACTAATTAATCCGTGGTAGAATTGCTAAGGTTAATGGGCTTTTAATTAAGACGTGATGTGCTTTATATAATTTTATTTTCCCAGATAAACGGAAGATAGATATGTCTGTTTGATTCAAATTATCCAGTTTCTATCAACTCCAACTTTACCAGGTGACCTGGTACATAATTATTGTTTTCCAACACATCATAGGATTTAATGTCTCCTACTATTCCATGAAATAGGAGTAAACAATGCAAACTCACAAATTATTTTTTCTAAAGATTGATGCATGTACTTTACTTGGCCCAAAGGCTAGAGTGGGCATTGTGGTGGTAGACTTTTAAATGAAATACTCAGAAGACTTCCTGACTTGGCTCCCAATTTTGTGTCTTGAAATACACTATTTTAGGCCAGATTTTCTAAAGGTTACTTCGCTTCATACATATGTCTGAACCTTGAGGAGTGTACACATAACTGCCCATAGAAATGGTAAAATATGTTTATAAGCAGATGCTTTGGAGGTAGACTGTTAGCATTATATTTTTTAATCAGCTTTTTATGTTTGTGTCCTCAATTAGCTAATCTCTGTGTGTTTCAGTGCTTCCATCAGTAGATTGGGAGTAATAAGATAGCACACCTCAAGATAATAATAACTATTTCATTTAAATATTAAGTGAGATTATATGAATAAGACACACAGTAAACATTTAATAAATGATAGTTATTTCTGTTTTAAGGGTATTTACACATACAGAAATGCGTTTGCAAATGCCTAATAAGAAAATTATCATGCATTTGGAATTGGATATGTGTTCGATCTGTGTGTGTTGGGGGGGTGGGTGTGTGTTGGAGGGTGTCTATATGTAGTGAGCAGGAGATATGAAGTCTTATTTCTAAATAAACTATGTTGTTTATTATCTAAAGAAAAAGACTGGAGTTATCTAGTTACCCTTATGTTGAACTCATATTTCTTTTTTTATTTTATTTTATTATTATTATACTTTAAGCTTTAGGGTACATGTGCACAACCTGCAGGTTTGTTACATATGTATACATGTGCCATGTTGGTGTGCTTCACCCATTAACTCGTCATTTAGCATTAGGTATATCTCCTAATGCTGTCCCTCCTCCCTCCCCCCACCCCACAACAGTCCCTGGAGTGTGATGTTCCCCTTCCTATGTCCATGTGTTCTCATTGTTCAGTTCCCACCTATGAGTGAGAACATGCGGTGTTTGGTTTTTTGTCCTTGTGATAGTTTGCTGAGAATGATGGTTTCCAGCTTCATCCATGTCCCTACAAAGGACATGAACTCATCATTTTTTATGGCTGCATAGGATTCCATGGTGTATATGTGCCACATTTCTTAATCCAGTCTATCATTGTTGGACCTTTGGGTTGGTTCCAAGTCTTTGCTATTGTGAATAGTGCCGCAGTAAACATACCTGTGCATGTGTCTTTATAGCAGCCTGATTTATAATCCTTTGGGTATATACCCAATAATGGGATGGCTGGGTCAAACGGTATTTCTAGTCTAGATCCCTGAGGAATCGCCATACTGACTTCCACAATGGTTGAACTAGTTTACAGTCCCACCAA
The DNA here is from genome assembly GCF_028878055.3 of Symphalangus syndactylus. NCBI lineage: Eukaryota > Metazoa > Chordata > Mammalia > Primates > Hylobatidae > Symphalangus > Symphalangus syndactylus. The sequence goes on along the minus strand of NC_072428.2, from coordinate 31,210,677 downwards.
CAGTGTAAAGGTGTTCCTGTTTCTCCACATCCTCTCCAGCACCTGTTGTTTCCTGACTTTTTAATGATGGCCATTCTAACTGGTGTGAGATGGTATCTCACTGTGGTTTTGATTTGCATTTCTCTGATGGCCAGTGATGATGAGCATTCTTTCATGTGTTTTTTGGCTACATAAATGTCTTCTTTTGAGAAGTGTCTTTTCATATCCTTCGCCCACTTTTTGATGGGTTATTTTTTTTTTTATTCATAAATTTGTTTGAGTTCATTGTAGATTCTGGATATTAGTCCTTTGTCAGATGAGTAGGTTGCAAAAATTTTCTCCCATTCTGTAGGTTGCCTGTTCACTCTGATGGTAGTTTCTTTTGCTGTGCAGAAGCTCTTTAGTTTAATTAGATCCCATTTGTCAATTTTGGCTTTTGTTGCCATTGCTTTTGGTGTTTTAGACATGAAGTCCTTGCCCATGCCTATGTCCTGAATGGTATTGTCTAGGTTTCCTTCTAGGGTTTTTATGGTTTTAGGCCTAACATGTAAGTCTTTAATCCATCTTGAATTAATTTTTGTATAAGGTGTAGGGAAGGGGTCCAGTTTCAGCTTTCTACTTATGGCTAGCCAGTTTTCCCAGCACCATTTATTAAATAGGGAATCCTTTCCCATTGCTTGTTTTTGTCAGGTTTTTCAAAGATCAGATAGTTGTAGATATGTGGCATTATTTCTGAGGGCTGTGTTCTGTTCCATTGGTCTATGTCTCTGTTGTGGTACCAGTACCATGCTGTTTTGGTTACTGTAGCCTTGTAGTATAGTTTGAAGTCAGGTAGCGTGATGCCTCCAGCTTTGTTCTTTTGGCTTAGAATTGACTTGGCAATACGGGCTCTATTTTGGTTCCATATGAACTTTAAAGTAGTTTTTTCCAATTGTGTGAAGAAAGTCATTGGTAGCTTGATGGGGATGGCATTGAATCTATAAATTACCTTGGGCAGTATGGCCATTTTCACGATATTGATTCTTCCTACCCATGAGCATGGAATATTCTTCCATTTGTTTGTATCCTCTTTTATTTCATTGAGCAGTGGTTTGTAGTTCTCCTTGAAGAGGTCCTTCACATCCCTTGTAAGTTGGGTTGCTAGTTATTTTATCCTCTTTGAAGCAATTGTGAATGGGAGTTCACTCATGATTTGGCTCTCTATTTGTCTGTTATTGATGTATAAGAATGCTTGTGATTTCTGTACATTGATTTTGTATCCTGAGACTTTGCTGAAGTTGCTTATCAGCTCGAGGAGATTTTGGGCTGCAAACAGGGACAATTTGACTTCCTCTTTTCCTAATTGAATACCCTTTATTTCCTTCAACTGCCTGATTGCCCTGGCCAGGACTTCCAACACTATGTTGAATAGGAGTGGTGAGAGAGGGCATCCCTGTCTTGTGCCAGTTTTCAAAGGGAATGCTTCCAGTTTTTGCCCATTCAGTATGATATTGGCTGTGGGTTTGTCATAGAGAGCTCTTATTATTTTGAGATACGTCCCATCAATACCTAATTTATTGAGAGTTTTTAGCATGAAGGGTTGTTGAATTTTGTCAAAGGCCTTTTCTGCATCTATTGAGATAATCACATGGTTTTTGTCTTTGGTTCTGTTTATATGCTGGGTTACATTTATTGATTTGCATATGTTGAACCAGCCTTGCATCCCAGGGATGAAACCCACTTGATCATGGTGGATAAGCTTTTTGATGTGCTGCTGGATTCGGTTTGCCAGTATTTTATTGAGAATTTTTGCATCGATGTCCATCGAGGATATTGGTCGAAAATTCTCTTTTTTGGTTGTGTCTCTGCCAGGCTTTGGTATCAGGATGATGCTGGCCTCATAAAATGAGGTAGGGAGGATTCCCTCTTTTTCTGTTGATTGGAATAGTTTCAGAAGGAATGGTACCATCTCCTCTCTGTACCTCTGGTAGAATTCGGCTGTGAATCCATCCAGTCCTGGACTCTTTTTGGTTGGTAAGCTATTGATTATTGCCTCAATTTCAGAGCCTGTTATTGGTCTATTCAGAGATTCAACTTCTTCCTAGTTTAGTCTTGGGAGGATGTATCTGTCGAGGAATTTATCCATTTCTGATAGATTTTCTAGTTTAGTTGTGTAGAGGTGTTTATAGTATTCTCTGATGGTAGTTTGTATTTCTGTGGGATCGGTGGTGATATCCCCTTTATCATTTTTTATTGCATCTATTTGATTCTTCTCTCTTTTCTTCTTTATTAGTCTTGCTAGTGGTCTATCAATTTTTTTGATCGTTTCAAAAAACCAGCTCCTGGATTCATTAATTTTTGAAGGGTTTTTTGTGTCTCTGTTTCCTTCAGTTCTGCTCTGATCTTAGTTATTTCTTGCCTTTTGCTAGCTTTTGAATGTGTTTGCTCTTGCTTTTCTAGTTCTTTTAATTCTGATGTTAGGGTGTCAATTTTATATATGTTGAACTCATATATCTTAAGATTAATGAGCTAAGATATGATAATCATCCTTTTAAAAGCCCTGAGTAGTAGCATGAAATGACTCTCCATTTACGTACTCAATACTGTCACACTTTTTTTTCTTCTAAAAACATCTAATTTTTGTCTCCTGATGTGAGTCACAAATACTAATTAAGAGAGCAGAATTCTGTTATTTCTTTCCCAAGATTTTATAAGAATGTTTTCATTTCCTTTACCTTCTGGCATAAATTATTTTCTAGATTTTGTTTTCTTATCTAATCTTAAGTGATAATAAATAACTGTGGAAAAATGACAAATTGATTCATTCTTAATTGCAATTATATAATTTTAGTAAGATGTAGTATAGGCTATAATCTAAAGTGATTTGCAACAGTTGATTCTAGAAATTGAGTAGACATAGAAATAAAAAAGTTATAAGATTCAATGATTTTTTATTGAGTAGAAAAAAATTTATTCTAGATTTTTTTTTGCCTTCCAAGTTTTAAACATATTGGTCTAGTACTAGTTTTACAGGGACCTTTAAAACACTAATAAAACATTAATGAAAACCAAGCCTCATTTCAGATTTTATGGTGGAAATAATTTTACACACATTCATTACTTTTTGAAATTAGATTTTGATTCTCAATAGGGAAATAGAAGCATCAATTTTCCTATTCAACCTTTCTTCATCCCTACTTCAAAGCTTCGTGGACCTCTTAATGCCTTCCCTCTTTCCCATTTTTTCTTTTATTAAAGAAAAGTGTGTGAGAAAAGACTCCTTCCTGATATGCCCTGAAATTCTTTCTGAGAGTGTAAATGAGATAAGGTCTTTGTGGAACTGAAAGCTGCTTCAAAGTTTGAGATTTATATAACCAATTTACTTTTTAAATACAAGGTTTTTACACTTTTGAACTATCCTGATAGTCTGCTCAGTTGTCATTCTGTGACACCTTTGCCCCCGCAGTCTATTCACCACATAATGTCCACACTGATTCTTAAAAAAAAAAAAAAAGGTTACATCATGACAATCCACTGTATAAAATTATCAAATTGTTTCTAATCTCACTGAGATCTATACTTAAAAAAATGAAATCCTCATCATGACCTACCAGGCCCTACTGTGCTTGGCCTCCCTCTCTTGGCCTCATTTCCCGCCACTCTCCCAATGGTTTATTTTCCTCTAATTACACTGGCCTCCTTGCTGTACCTTACATTTGCTGAAAAGCTCTTATATTAGCGTCTTAGTACTTGATCTCTGACTGGGATGCTGTTTCTTTAACTATTTATGCAGCTTACCCTTCTCTGTTCTCTACTGAAATGTCACTGCATACGGATTATTCTTGATTACTCTACTTAAAATGGTACCATATCCCCACCACTCTACCCTTACTTTGTTTAAAATTACTTTGTGGCATTATATCATATATAATGATATGGCAACTTTTAGCAAAATGAATTCGTTTTTACAGTAGATTGTTTTACCAAATTAAGAATGCAATCACCCCAATACTTTAGGTGACTTATCCGAGGTACATGATACCAGAACTGGGATACAAATTTGGAAGACAGTGTAGCCGTACTCATCTAGTTTTTAACATATACCCTGAAGCTTATCTTAGCAGGGTTAGGATAACAAAAATAGAGTTCCTGGGCCATGCCCTAGAATCACTAAAACAGATTTTCTCATACTGGATTGAAGGAGTCTACTTTTTATAAGAATTAAGATGAACCTACACAAACTTAGGTTTAAAAGCACTGACGTATGCCTGACTTACTGCTTATATAACTACTATTAACATCTATAGCTGTCCAATTTTTCTCTTATATAAAATCTACCTTGTGAGGCAAATTTGTCCTGTTCCAATGTTTTTCATTATAGTATACATGAGATATTATGACAGATTTTTCTACCACCTCCCAAATACTGAAGCTTTTCAGCCTGTAGTGAAGCAAAGTTGCTTTTTTCCCCATTTCTGACTACTTCTTATATAGCAATCAGCATGCCAGACCAGAGTCTCTCACCAAATTGGCAAGGTAATGGCTTTGTTTTCCCTCTCCCCTGGATGTATTAATATAATGAACATGGTTAATGATGGCTGACAGTACTAATAATTATTCTAACAAGAATTATGTAATTGACTGTCATACAGACTGATGGTAATAGGATTTCCATAATTTTAATTTCCATTAAAAGCAATGGCAAAAAACACAATTACTTTTGTACCAAACCTAATAGCCCCTTTTGGAAGCTATTGGTTTCATTATTTTTATGACATTGTTCCATTTCTTTTGAACTGTAATTTTATCTCCCTGCCTATCAGGATAAGGGGCTTTCGAGTTTGGTGATAGATTTTCAATGTGACTGGAACCCTCATACATCTTTTAAGTAGAGAAACAAATCTATGGCTATAATCAGGAAAAGAGGGATAAAGGAGCTAGAAACTATTGGAGCTAGAACTTTGCCTCCACCGTCGTCCGATAAATGATGTGAAGTAACACATTTGTAATTATCAATGATTTTAAAAGAGGTTATAAAGTAACAATTTTCAATGAGTTTGCTCCTGAGTAGGTCATTAAGGAACCTGAACTTACCCATATCTCTATTATATTATAGTGTTATCCTCAGGCCCTTAAATGCTTTCAAAGATCAGAGAGTAAAGTTGGCCTGATTCAGTGAAGCTGCTATTTTGTATCCCTCAACAAGCAGCAAGAATTTAAGCATTTACTTTTATTTATTTTTTCTAAGTAGTCTCTAAGTCAAGATAATAGCTTAAATTTGTAATAAGGACATAGGAACTAAGGGAATGAAATGCAAATCAGAATATTTCACTCTTTATTCTCAACTTTTCCATCACGTAGTCTCTAAACTTCTCACCAAGGTTCACAATGCCATATACGATTTGGCTTCTGGCTCAATAGCTGCATATCAGGTACAAATATTTAAAAGCAAATAACATCAGTTCTGCACAATTTCAGAAAAGGGGCAGAACCATTTTCCAAGTCATTTTATGAGGCCGTTACAACACTAATTCAAAAACAAGATGAAAACAATACAAAAAAGACAACTACAAACAAATGTCCCAAATTATTATAACCAAATCCCCCTAAAATATGTAAACAAATAAAATGTAACAATATATACAGACAAGAATATACAATGTTCAAATGGAGTTTACTTCAGATATACAGTGATGATTGACTATAAGAAAAGCAGCCAATTTAATCTTGTATACTCAAGTCTAAAAAGAAAAAAAAAGAGGCCAGGCCCGGTGGCTCACGCCTGTAATCCCAGCACTTTGGGAGGCCGAGGCGGGTGGATCACGAGGTCAGGAGATCGAGACCATCCTGGCTAACACAGTGAAACCCCGTCTCTACTGAAAATACAAAAAAAATTAGCCAGGCACGGTAACAGGCGCCTGTAGTCCCAGCTACTCGGGAGGCTGAAGCAGGAGAATGGCGTGAACTGGGAGGCGGAGCTTGCAGTTAGCTGAGATCGAGATCGTGCCACTGCACTCCAGCCTGGGCGACAGAGTGAGACCCCGTCTCAAAAACAAACAAAAAAATTATATCAATTGATACATAAGAGGCATTTCACAAAATACAATATCTATTTATGATAAAACTCTCAGCAATTAGGAATACAAGGAAATTATTATTTTATAGCTAAATGTCATCTACAAAATGCTACAACGAACGTCACACTTAATAATTAGGAAATAAATTGTTTATTCTAAATTTGGTAGCAAGAGAAGAATGTCCACATTTACCACTCTCATTTAACATTATACTGGAAATCTTCACCAGTCAAATAAAACAAAACAAAACAACAACAACAACAAAGTTAAGCAGATTAGAAAGAAAAAAATAATAGTGTCTCTATTTACAGATATTATGAGTGTCTATGTAGACGATTCTAACCAAATGAAACAACAAAAAAACTCCTAATAATAAGTGAAAACTATAGAATACAACGTCAACAGATTCTAACCAAATGAAACAACAACAAAAAAACTCCTAATAATAAGTGAAAATTATAGAATACAATGTCAACACAGAAAAGCTAATTTTATTTTTGTATACGTAAATGGAAATACAATGTTTTAAAAAACATTTCCAATGAAACCAAAATAATTTGGGCAAAAATCTAAGAAAGTATGTATAGGATTTCTATGCTGAAGAATGTAATGTCAATGAAAGAAATTAAACAGCATTGAAGTACACAGAGAAACATACTCTGTTCAATGGTAAATCTCAATATAATAAAAATATCAATTTTCTCCAAATTCATTTATAAATCCATAGTTGTGGCTACCACAGTATCCACGACCAAAAAAGTTAGCTTCTCTCCCTGTTCAAAAGCAGCAGCTAGAAATCCTATTTCCTTCCAAAACACAAACCTAACCTGACTGCATGGCAATGTCATGCCAGAGCTCACTAGTGCTTACAGAAATGCTATAACCTGATAAAATCAGCCTTCTCTTAGACAAATGTAGATTTATTACACCCTCTAACATTCTGATAGTCAACTCAAACTTCCTTTGAATTCCAAAGTGTTTTTGTTTCAACTTCCTTTCAGCTCTCTACATATCCAATATATCTGTCCTATCTTCTATATTGTCTTTATAATACACAATTCCCTTTCTTATATTTATTCCCAAGAGTAGCTTAAGAATTTTAAGAGTACGTAAGAATATGTGACATTTTATTAGCTGCTTATAGAAATAATTCTTTTTTAAGCATATTTTTATAAATTCACCCAGTGAAGGCAAGGGCACCGTTTGGCATGTAATAGTCATTCATTAATCATATGTTGGATGAAAGAGTGAGTTAATGTATATTATATGACTACTGACACCATGGGAAGGTAAATTTATTTTGCAGCAACTCTTATGGGTCAAGCATCATTGATACTATTCACATTATCATTATGTTTTATTATTTATATTATTTGTACATATTATATTCTAACATGAATATTCTTAAAAATATTTGAAATGCATAGAGAGTAACTAACTTGTCCAATGTCACAATACCTGTAAATGACAGGACAGTAACTTGAACGCAGAACATCTTATTCCAATTTTCAGTTTAGTTTTAATGTAACTCAAAGTTTAACCGTGTATGTATTATTGACTGCTGTTCTTCCAATTCATGTGTATAATAAAATTTTATATCTTAAGAAAAACTTTAAATAAATACTTAAATTCTACTTGGAAAGTGATTTGATGATTTAGTATGAAATCATGGGGCTGATACATGTTGCTATGTTGTGATTAAGGGTTATGTTAGAATGAGGGTCTTTAATCATGATAATTCCCCAAAGAGTAGCCTGAATTTCCTGAAACTGAGGGTCTAATAAGTGGGAGATGCTATAAATGTCATTTCACATGTGAGCCAATAAAAAGGCAGGTAATGATCAAACACTGTATTTTTAAAACTATGCTTAAGCTAATTTGTTGCAAATTATAGTCACTTTTTCTGAGAATTATTTTTAAGGAACTCATTATTTTGAAAATTGAAGCTGAGAAAACGGTACATGTGTAACATTACATTACCAATTTTTAAATTGAAGTTTTAAAGATGAATATTATTTGGGAAGAAAGTTATTAAAAGAAATTGTTGTTCAGAGTAATTCCAGCCTGAATTTCATAGGCGTTTATAAAGAAAATGTTGCTTCTGTATTGGACAACCATAGGCAAATAGGGTGCAGGCAAACACAATCATAATGATTTATATTTATAAAGTGAGCCTCATTTACTTATTAATGTATTTCCTTGACTCTACATAGTCAGGATTTCTCATAACATACACACTTCAAATTCACAGTCCAGATCTCCTAGGGAAATGTGGATAAATTTCTAGGCCACAGATCAATAAAACGAAGTTCTGGGTAGATACTCCCTTATACTCAGTAGCTTTGGGTACTCAGAGAACTAAAGATTTTTGGCAACTCTCTAGTGCCTCATATTTGGTAGGTCAGCATCAACTAGGCAACTGCATGTCACAGAAGCTGTGTGAGTGAATCTATCAGAAAGACACTACTCAGCCCACACAGGCAAAATAAGCAAAGAGTTTATGTCTTGCCCTATCAGCAAACAGAAGGAAAAAGAGGTGCTAGCTCAGCAGCTAATTTCCTAAAGTAATGACATAAAAATATCCCCAATGATAATAAGGAATAAATAATATAAAATGCTATCTGTGTTCTTGGCACAGTGCAATCATAACATCTCCATGACAGGGGTGCATAATTTTCCAAATTTTACATATAATGGAAATAAGGGCACTGTGTACCTGACAATATTGAACATTACCTGAACCCTATTCTTCTGAAAAATGATAGTTATGAAATCCCCCACCATTGTGTGTTTCAGGAAATAGCTCTCCAGATGATTTGTATAACAGGTGGACACACTTTCTCATGACTCATAAGATTCACAAATGACTCCACCTGTGACAAGGCAAAACATAGACCTCTCTCCTTTTGCCTGATCTGACAAATGGAGCCAGCTGAACCAGCTGAACACAGCAATAAATGTTTTCTCTTTAGCGACTGACTGAAATTTCCTCTGCAAATCACTCTTCCTTTAACTTGTACACTCATTTCTATAAAAGGATAAGGCAAAATCACCCCCAGGAACACTCTGTTTCGGACATTGGATCCTCACCCTCTTGCAATAGCCATAGTAAAGTCAATTCCCTTAGGTTTTTTTGTTTGTTTTTGTCTTTGACATACTATATTAATCTGTTCTCATGCTGCTTTAAAGAACTACCTCGAAACCCAGGGCCCAGCCCCAGCTGGGCCCCTGCCAAGCCCCCGGCCTCTGTGGTGGGATGGAGCCTCCGGATTGAGGCTGGTAAAAGCTGAACTCAACAGCAGCAATGAGAGTGCTCACGCCACTCTATGTGTGCGGTCAGCAGTGTGGCCACAGTTGGGGCCACTCTCTCAACCTCAGGTGTCCCCAGGGCCCAGACCGCTACTGGGCACAGCCAGGCTGGCTACCAACTGGTTACCTGCCCTGTGGCTGGGGGACGGAGCAGCAGGTATCAGCTGGGCTAGGGTCAGGGTCAGGGGGCCACTGGTGCACAGCCTGGCACAGACTGGCAGGCTTTGAGGCCCGGGGTGCTGAGGGTGGTCACACATCCATCAGCCACCTCCAGCTCTTCCAGGGCATTCTAGATGGGGGGGTCCCAGGAGGGGGCAGGTTTTGGTGCCAATTTGAGTGTATAAAGGTTTAGGTAAATACAAAAAAAACAAAAAACAACAACAAAAAAAACTACCTGACAACTGGGTAATTTATAAAAATAAGAGGTTTAATTGACTCACAGTTCTACCGGCTTAACAGAAATCATGACTGGAAGGCCTACAGAAAACTTACAATCATGATGGAATGTGAAGGGGAAGCAAGAACCTTCTTTATGGGCAACAGGAGGGAGAGTGAGTGAGCAGGGAAGTGCCATACACTTTTAAACCATCAGATGTCCTGAGAACTCACTCACTATCATGAGAACAGCAAGGGGGTATCCCACCCCCATGATCCAATTACCTCCCACCAGGCCCCTCCTCCAACTCAACATAACATTTGAACAGGGACACAAATCCAAATCATATCACATACCTAATGTTATTTTTTCACTGTGATATGAATTATAATTCTACCTGCAGTTCTGTAGTATATCTCATTTACACCTGAAGTTATGCATTCTAAAGTCACAGAAACTGGGTGATCTGGTTTGGCCTTGTCCCCACCGAAATCTCAATCTTGAATTGTACTGCCCATAATCCCCAGGTGTTCTGGGAGGGACCTGGTGGGAGATAATTGAATCAGGAGGGAGATTACCCTAATTGTTTTCTGCTGGTGGGAGTGAGTTCTCACGAGACCTGATGGTTGTATAAGGGCCTTCCTCCTTCTCTCAGCTCTCATTCTTCTCTCTTCTGCCACCGTGTGAAGAAGGATATGTTTGCTTCCTTTTCCACCATGATTGTAAGTTTCCTGAGGCTTCCCCAGCCCTGCGGAACTGTGAGTCATTTAATCCTCTTTCCTTTATAAATTACCCAGTTCCAGGTATTTCTTCACAGCAGCATGAGAGCAGAATAATATACTGGGTTCAAAGAAGTTCTGTAATTGTGGAAAAGTATTTCTTATTTCCAATAACTGTGCAGAATTTTTTTTTCTGAAATATGTCTGAGGAGGTTCCCAAGCCTCATCCCATCTGTAGATTGGTTCATTTCTCTAAAAACAGAGGCTATTAACTTCAAATCTAACTTATGCATGAAAAAGAACAAAACCCCTTAATCTTCAGATTTTGAATGATTGGTTAGTTGTCACAGAAACAGTAGATTTGAGTGCTGTGAAGGATTTTATTAGTGGTTCAATTGTTCATCAAAAGCTATCATTATTACTTATAGGATGTGGTTTAAGAATAATTAACAGCCTTTAAGTTTGGCCAGCTGGCTTGAGTAAACTTATATGTTGTGCTTAGCAATACAAATAATGGTATCTGTTTTGTTCTGCATTAATAATTCAGTACAAAATAAGAAGTTCATCTTGGCTTGTGACCTAGGATAGACTACATCCTGCACGTCATGGAGGAGGGATAGGGCCATGCTCTGTGTGATTTACACTTTAATTATTGTGAACTAGGTAAAAGAAATATCAATAAATTAAGATTTAGTTTCTGTAAGAGAGCAGACACTTTTCACAAGGGTTTCTCTTTAACTGGTACAGAACCAGAACTTAGAACATCTTATAAGTAGTAGTTTGGGCACCTAATGAAATCTTAATGTAACATCTTGTTTCTAGGACCCATAGAAATCAAGCTACAGAATCAGGTGAGTACCTTAATTATAAAACACCAGGAATGTGTAGAAGAAATCACAATTTTAATGGCAATGTCTTTAAAAAGTGTATTATTACACAACACAGAGTACCAACACATTCTTACTATATTTTAATACCATGATAACTTTTAAGATACTAATTATTAATTCAATTTAAAAATATTTTTCCTAATGTTAAATGTAGGCTTCACCAAGGATCACTGGTCGAAGACCGTTTTTAAATTAAACAGGCAGCTGATTCCTATCTCATAAAGATGCATAAGTATCAGAGGTCTAAAGTGGTTAGAATAGTACAAAATGATATGTTCTTATTATTACTTGCCCTTATAAATTGTTATTTATTTAAAAATTTTAGATTCCAAGTTAACCTGATTCATTTTGTTCCATTAACTTATTTCAAATAGCAATATGTAATATAGCCAAAATAAGCGTATTACTGAGCATACTGAAGCATAACAGAAATACTTTAAAATGTTAATTAATTTATTCACATACCTTCCATTGATTCATTCAAAATCTACCTAACACTTGATAGATGCAAGTGATTCAAAACACTTCTGTGTATACACTTACGGAAATAATAGTCACAATCTTTTGATCTCAGTGGTTTCATGGAGTTTACAATCTTTGGTGAATGTTAAGAAATAGGGAGGAACAGGCAATCAACAAGACATAAGTTAAAAATAGCAGCTCAAAGAGTGGTAAGCAGTATGTGGAAACCGAAGTTGGAAATGCAGACAGGAAGTATGGGGGTGGAATCCGATACAGTAGAATGAGTGAGTTGGAGATCTGTAAATATGACTCCAAGGTTATGATGAGTGCAATAATGCATGGCCATGTAGGCTGTTTATTATGACTTTTGGTCTTTTATTCTGAGTGAAATAGAAAGCTGTAGATGTTTTTGAGCAAAGCGTTGCATAATATAACTACATTTAAAATCATTACTTTGATTGCCTTCTCATTCTGTTATTTTCTTCAATGTGCAGAAGCTTTAAAGTTGGATCTGGTCCTACTTATCTATTTGGTCTTTTGAGAAGGCTATTGTAATAATCTAAGTGGTAGATTATAGTGAAACTTAATCCAGGCAGTAGTAAAAACCGTCAACACCTTTCATTCTTTATTTTAAAAATGTATATATATATATATTATATTGTATACACGTGTATGTTCTTTGTATAAAATCAATAATAAAACTTTTTGAGAAGTGTACACATTCATGTTGAATATTTTTAAACAATAGAAGTCATCCAGATACAACTATATTAAGATATATGATCAAGCAGAATAAAACATAAAATAGTGAAATATGAATTAATATGAGTTAATGACTACAGTGCCCATATACATACGTATGTACATATATATACATATATATACACATATACATACATATGCATACATACATATATACACATATATACATATATACATATATACAAATATATACATATATATACATATATATATATTTCTTTTTTTCTGAAACAGGGTCTCACTCTTGTCATCCATGCTGGAGTGCAGTAGTGTGATCATAGCTCACTGTAACCTCAAATTCTGGAGCTCTTCCTACCTCAGCCTCCAAAGTAGCTAGGACTATAGGCGTACACCACCACACTTGGCTAATATTCTAATATTTTATATTTGTTGCTGAGATGGGGTTTCCCTGTGTTGACCACTCTGGTCTTGAACTCCTGGCCTCAAGAGATCCCCCTTCCTCAGCCTCCCAAAGTACTGATATTACAAGTATAAACCACCATGCCTGGCTAGTGCCCATATCTCTTAGAGGCCAATTTGGAAAATAATTTTAAAAGATTGAAAAAGTAGATTTGTGAATATAATTTTGCTATATTTGCTTAAAATATGAAATATATCTTTATAATCATAGTTGTTGAACTTAAAATTAATTCTGATCACAATAATGTACTTTCTAATGAAAGTACATCTCAGTTATGGCTATGGACTGAACGTTTATGTCCCTCCAAAACTCATATGTTGAAATCTAATCCCCAACTTCATGGTGTTTAGAGGTAGGCCTTTGAAAGGCAGTTTCTCTCCCTGTCTTTATATATTTATATGTATATATATGTATATATATATATATATATAGAGAGAGAGAGTGTGTGTGTGTGTAATATAACATAGAGCAAATGTATAATACACATTTCTTTATGATACACATACAAATACATATTCTTTACTAGAAAATGGAAACATTTGCCAATATTAGAGGACAACATACACTTTCTATGACAACAAATACAACTAAAAACATTTACCACCCAGTTTGTTAATAGATTTAAATGAATAGAGAGGCATATTTCTCAGCAATACCACTGAAAATACATCCTAGTTTCCTCGCCTCTTGCACAGATCCACTTCTAATTCTGTTCCACTACTCCAGTGCATTTTTAAAAATGTCACTTCCACAAGACCTTCAAAAGAAGGGAGCAGAGTAATTTTGGGGGGATATTTCTTTAAAGGGCTCAAATTAGTTTGTGTCAACATGTGTGTTATGTTTGTTTTTTTCCCTTTGAAGTATATTAGTAGAAACAAATAGGAGCACTTACTTTTAATCCTGGCTTTCAAAGTAGACACTTATAACTTGTTACAGTTTTTCTTGGCTCTATCCATTTTTATGTGAATAAGAAAACATCTTTTCCTACTGTTTTTCATAATATGAACTTGCTATAATTAAATGGATGAGTTAGGGAATTCAATTTGCAATATCTCTGCCAATATTAATTAAAGTACAATCTGAGTGATAATTTAAAGCTTTCAGAGATACATAATATATATCAGGAACAAAACAATTCTACTCTGTGTAGCTTTATGCTTTCTTTGCTTTGACAATGAGTGATAAAATATTAAGAATATTTAACCTATGCCAACAAAAATGTAATTGTGATAGGAAAGTGACATTAATTACTCTTATACAAAAGCTGGATGCAACCAAAATCTGTATAATGCAAGGTGTGGTTAGGTTTTATAATGTCCATTAAAAACGTTTTTATTATGAAGTGCTTGAATCCTTGTGAGTTCCATAATCTCTCTGTAGGAGGGATGTTCTCAGGGACACGGATCTATTTAGGAGAATCATTTTGTCTTTTACAGAATAAATTTACTACATTTGATTAAGTCATCGTTTTAATTAGGATAAACTGGCAAGAGACCTGATGAAGGTGGAAAAGTAAAACCCTCCTGAGGTCGTGCTTTGCTGCAGCCTATGATACGTGGAAAAAAATAATATAGTTATTGTAATACTCAAAAGCTTTACAGGTTTCAGAAACTCACATGACTTCAGCTGCTAAAGTGATAGAATACACGTGTAAATTTGTGAGGGTTAAATTCAACAGGAAATAGTGAATATTTCAGATAACTGAATATTATGCACTCGAAGGAGTGCAAATTAGTGGGTAAGATAAATTTTCGTTAACAAATGAGCATTCAGTAAAAACTGTTAAATATTATATATATATTTATAAAATATTGTGAGAAAAAAATAACTAAAAGATGTTTATTAGATTTGCCGGGTAGAATTTAGTCAATCATGCGTTCTTTCTAATCTGCAATCTCTAAATAAGCTGGTTCAACAACACAGTGTTTGTGTGTGTCGGCAAGAGTGAGCTTGTGTGCGTGTGTAATTGTATGTATATAGTTTGAAACCCAGTGATGGTGTGATATATTTTATACATTCATACAGAGGTATATTTTTAAAATGTATTTGTGCTTTAGGTCTGATATTTGTTTTAAAAATATTTGAAATTTGCCAGGTTAGTACTTATTTTTCTTTAGCGATTGATGAATATGCCATTGTAAAGTTTACCTGTTATGAACTTTATATCAAGCTTGTCCAACCCACGGCCCAGGACTGCTTTGAATGCAGCCCAACACAAATTTGTGAACTTTCTTAAAACATTATGAGATTTTTGTGATTTTTTTCTTTTTAGCTCATCGGCTATCATTAGCAGTAGTGTATTTTGTATGTAGCCCAAGACAATTCTTCTTCCAATATGGCCCAGGGAAGACAAAAGATTGAACACTCCTGCTTTAGATTGCTTCTGATTTCCTTTTTTTTTGTCTAAAATTGAAATGTTAATACACCTTACGATACACATATCTTGCCTACTCATTTGTTTTGTACAGATTTCTAGAAATGAGATTTCAAATCATAGCATACATATTTTCAAAATTTTGAAAGATTTTGCCAAATTATCTACTAATACATTTGCACTGATTTATATTTCCCATATATTTTTATGTATTTTCTGTCCTGTTATCCCAACAGGATGTGAATCAGTAAAACTACTGATAATTTCATGAAAAATATTAGATTGTTTGAATTTATATATGTAAATTATAATAGTTAAGAATTTTTAAATAATTTTATTGGACTTCTTGCTTGTATACTTCCTCCTATATGAGTAATATAATTTAGTGATTTTTTTTCATTTTTTGCCATGAAGAGTTTGAAAATATATTCCTTCTTTTATTTAAAGACTTTCTTGTTGAACATTGAATATATAACTTGCCATTTAGTTTGATTCTTGTAATCTTTAAATATGCTCATCCATGTAAAGCATAGAAACAACTTATGTAAAGTAATAATAAAACTTAAGAAAACTAATTATAAGAATTAGGATACTCAACTACATTTCACGCATAGTTTTAATTGGAATGTACTGATGTATGTAAAACATAGGTGGGGTGTGGTGACTCATGCCTGTAATCTCAGCTCTTTGGCAGGCCCAGGAAGGAGGATTTCTTAAGGCCAGGAGTTCTACTCCAGCCTGGCCAACATAGTGATACATCATCTCTACCAAAAAAAAAAAAAAAAATACTGGGCATATTCTAGCTTGCCTGTAGTCCTAGCTACTGGAGAAGCTGAGGCAGAGTGATCACTTGAGTCCAGGTGCTACAGTAAGCTATGTACTCCAGCCTGGGCAACAGAGTGAGAACCTAGCTCTAAAATAATAAATTAATTTTAAAAATAAAAATAAACAGGCCAAGCACAGTGGCTCACACCTGTAATCCCAGTGCTTTGGGAGGCCAAGGCAGGAGGATCTCTTGAGTGCAGGAGTTCCAGACCAGCCTTGGCAAATGGCAAAGCTCCATCTCAAAAAATAAATAAAATAAATAATAAACTGTAAAGTATTCCCATTCTGTAATAAGAATATAACTGACATATTTCTATATAGATCTTTCAAATTTTATCAACTGTATTCATCACATTTTATAATTTTGTTTGTTTGAATTGAGGCATTCTCCTTTTATGTTTTGGATATAGTTATTTGAGATATTTACTGTGCATTCATAACTTCACAGTTTTGCAATTGCTTTTCTTGACTAGTAAGGGCAAACATACATTCTATACCTCAATATCTCATTTCCAATAGTTATATAAATTTTTTATTCTATTTTTTGTTGCATTCTTTAAAACCTTTAAAATACTGGTGAGAAGGGTTGATATAAAAGTCATTTTTCTGTTATTTTTGTTTGTTGGTACTTTCTTTACTAGACATTCTTTTAATGTGCTTACTCTCTTTTCTAGTTATAATCTATCATATTTTATTAAATGTATAAATGATACCTTGCTTTCAATATTATAATGATATAAGGTTGATATTAAATATCTTTATAAAAATTAATGATCTACTATTAATAGATAGCAGATAATATGTATGATTGCACTGTACTTTTACTCTCACGATTTAATAGGAAAAGTATTGTTGTGTTTCTTATTGTTCAGTTGTGTATGTTTGCATTTCTGAAGTAATATCTAATTTCAAATTTTGTGTTTTTAACAGATTCATCAAGATATAATTCACATAACATGCAATTCACCATTTAAACTGTGTAATTCAATGGTTTTTGGTATATTACTAGATAAATGTAGCAGTAACATCATCAACAATTTAAAACATTTAATCACCTTAAAAAACAAAACAAATAACTTTATTTCCTTTAACTATTAGCATTTCCCCTTCGCCCCCATCTCATACTTCAGCTCCAAGCAAACACCTGTTTTCTGTCTCCTTAGATTTTCCTATTGAAGATATTTTATATAAAGGTAATCATACAGCATGTAATCTTTTGCGATTGGTTTTCTTTGACTTAACATTTTCAAGGATTGTCCATGTTGTAGAATGCATCCATATTTCATTCCTTTTTATGGTCAAGTAATATTCTGTTGTATGGGCCCATACTACATTTTATTTATCCGTTAATCAGCTGATGGACATGTCATTTGTTTCTATCTTTGGCTCTTATGTATCATGCAGTTTTAACATTTATATATAAGTGATAATGAAAGAATGTTTTCTTTTCCCTTGGCTATGTATATAGGAGTAGAATTGCTGGGTCATATGATAGCTCTATCATGCTTGACGACCTAAGAGACTCTTCTCCAACCTGTCTAGCATTTTGAATTCCCACCAGCAGTGGTCAAGGGCTCTAATATCCCCATATCATTATCAGTCTGATTAGTTTTGTTTTACTATCACTCACTCATTCTAGTGAGTGTAAAGTGGTATCTCGTTGAGGTGTGAGTTGTATTTCTATCCATACTAATGATGTTAAGCAACTTTTCTCATGTGTGTCTGTGTTTTGTTGGTTTTTTTTTTTTCATTTTATATCTTCTTTGAGAAATACATGTTTAGATTCTTGGCCCATTGTTTAAAAATTGGGTTGTCTTTTCAGTATTCAGTTGTAAGTATTCTTTATATATTCTGAACAAAAGTGCTCTATCATACATTTTACAATATTTTCTCCCATTCTGTAGGTTAGCTTTTCATTTTCTTGATACTGCCTTTGAGCATAAATTTTAATTTTAATTTTGATATTTATATAGACACTAAAACTTTCTCATGAGAATTATTTGTATAATACATATAGTTTTTCTTTTTAATCTTAACTTACCTTTGAATTTATATTCACGTGCCTCTCTTTTAGACAACATATAGTTGTGTTACATTTTTATTTAGTTTGTTGTTACAGGTTGCTAAGGTTTTTAGTGTGTCTTTTCCAAAATTCAGGTATTGACAATATGGTAGTATTAAGAAGTGAGGCCTTTAAGAAGTGATCAAGCCATAGGGACTCCGTCGTGAATGGGATTAGGTATGCTTTGAAAAGAACTTAACTGAAGAAGACAATCTCTTTTGCTCTACCGCCTTCTTCAATGTGAGGAAACAGTGCTCCTCCTCTCAGAGGATGCAGCATCAAGGCACCATATAGGAAGC
This sequence comes from Symphalangus syndactylus, assembly GCF_028878055.3. Classification (NCBI taxonomy): domain Eukaryota; kingdom Metazoa; phylum Chordata; class Mammalia; order Primates; family Hylobatidae; genus Symphalangus; species Symphalangus syndactylus. Next base: position 31,192,143 of record NC_072428.2, on the reverse strand, counting down.
GGATTGCTGCCCTCACTAGACAACTGGATCTACTGGCACCATGACTTTGTACTTCTCAGGCATCAGAACTGCGAGAAATACATTTGTTATTTTTAAATTATCCAGTCTTAGGCATTCTGTTATAGCAGCACAGAAACATATGTTATGTTTAGAAAATTTAGAGGTACTATAAATATTGATAAGATTTTGCTTCAATCTCAGTCCTTTTGTTTTTTAAATTCATCTCATTTGTTCTTTTTTCCCCATTTTTCTAATTTTGAATTAATTGCATCAATTGAGAATTTTTATCTTTCTTCTACCCTTGCTATTAGCTTATTAGCTATAAATTTTACGCTATTTTCCAGCTATTGCTCTAGGATTTAAATAAAACATCCACCTTTATCTTACCACAGTCTACTTTTAAACTACATTACACCATTTAATATATGACATAAGAACCTAATAGTGTAGTTAATTTATTTTATCTTTCCATCCATTGAGTAAGATTTATCAAACTTCTAAATTCGGTATGACATAAATTCTCAAATATTTTTATATTAATTTGAAATGGTTGCATTATGTTTTGAATACTTTTTTAATGAAAGAAAATATATATTTATATTGTTACATGTTTTTCTATTTCCAGTATTAAGTTTCTTAATTCCTTTACATACATCAATGGTTCCAACTGATCTATATTTTTCAGTCTGAGATTCTTTCTTTAATATCTGTTAATGTACAAATCTTATAGCAACATACTTCCTCAGCAGTGTTTGAATTCGTATTTTTTCAATTTTATTTGTGAATGCTATTTTTAATTGGAGAAAAATTCCATACTGACATTTTTTTCTTTAAGCCATCTAAAGAAATTTTGTTTCACTTCCCCTTGCATTGCTTTACATATGTGAGCAATAATTCTTACATTTGTCCCCTTGAACATAATTTATTTTTTTGATCTTATGGTGTTCTTTTTATGATTGGATTCTATCAAATTGCATACGAACTGCCTTGGTATGGTTCTTTGTGCTTACCATATGTATTAGTCTGTTCTTGCATTGCTGTAAATAACTACCTGAGACTGGGTAATTTATAAAGAAAATTGGTTTAATTGACTTACAGTTCCACAGGCTGCATAGGAATCATGGCTAGGGAAGCCTCGGGGAACTTATAAGCGTGGTAGAAGGCCAAGGGGAAGCAGGCACATCTTTACCTTGCATAGCAGGAGACACAATGTGAAGGGGGAAGTGCTACACACTTTTGAGAGGTGACAGCATGCTGACAGTCCTCACAGCCCTCGCTTGCTCTCGGTGCCTGCTCTGCCTGGGCTCCCACTTTGGCGGCACTTGAGGAGCCCTTCAGCCCACCACTGCACTGTGGGAGCCCCTTTCTGGGCTGGCCAAGGCGGGAGCCGGCTCCCTCAGCTTGCGGGGAGGTGTGGAGAGAGAGGCGCAAGCGGGAGCCAGTGCTGCGTGCGGCGCTTGTGGGCCGGCTGGAGTTCTGGATGGGCGTGGGCTCGGCGGGCCCCGCACTCGGAGCCCCTGGCTGGCCCGGCCCTGGGCAATAAGGTACTTAGCACCTGGGCCCGGGGATGCGGAGGGTGTACTGGGTCCCCCAGCAGTGCCAGCCCACTGGCGCTGCGCTGGATTTCTCGCCGGGCCTTGCCTGCCTTCCTGCGGGGCAGGGCTCGGGACCTGCAGCCCACCATGCCTGAGCCTCCCACCCCTCCATGGGCTCCTGTGCCACCCCAGCCTCACCAACGAGCGCCACCCCCTGCTCCATGGCGCCCAGTCCCATCGACCACCCAAGGGCTGAGGAGTGCGAGCACACGGCACGGGACTGGCAGGCAGCTCCGCCTGCGGCCCCAGTGCAGGATCCACTGGGTGAAGCCAGTTGGGCTCCTGAGTCTGGTGGAGACGTGGAGAACCTTTATGTCTAGCTCACGGATTGTAAACACACCAATTGGCACTCTGTATCTAGCTCAAGGTGTGTGAACACACCAATCAGCACCCTGTCAAAACAGACCACTCGGCTCTACCAATCAGCAGGACGTGGGTGGGGCTAGATAAGAGAATAAAAGCAGGCTGCCTGAGCCAGCAGCGGCAACCCGCTCGTGTCCCCTTCCACACTGTGGAAGCTTTGTTCTTTTGCTCTTTGCAATAAATCTTGCTACTGCTCACTCTTTGGGTCCACACTGCTTTTATGAGCTGTAACACTCACCGTGAAGGTCTGCAGCTTCACTCCTGAAGCCAGCGAGACCACAAGCCCACTGGAAGGAACGAACAACTCCAGACGCGCCACCTTAAGAGCTGTAACACTCACCGTGAGGGTCCGCGGCTTCATTCTTGAAGTCAGTGAGACCAAGAACCCACCAATTCCGGACACACTTTTAAACAACCAGATATTGTGAGAACCCACTCACTAGCATGAGAACAGCAGGGAAGAAGTTTACTCCCATGATCCAATCACCTCCCACCAGTTCCCTTCTCCAACATTTGGGATTACAATTTGACATGTAATTTGTGGGAGGACACAGAGACAAACCATGTTATTCTGTCCCTGGCCACTCCCAAATCCCATGTCCTTTTCACATTTTGAAACACCATCATGCCTTCCAACAGTCCCCCAAGTCTTAACTCATTCCAGCATTAACTCAAAAGTCCGAAGATCAGTCTCATCTGAGACAAGGCAAATTCTTTCTACCTGTGAGCCTATAAAGTCAAAAACAACTTAGTTACTTCCAAGATACCACGGGGGTACAGGAATTGGGTGAATACACCAATTTTACGAGGGAAAAGTCAGCAAAAACAGAAGGGCTACAGACACCACACAAGTATAAAACCCAGCAGGGCAGTCATTAAATCTTAAAACTCCAAAATAATCTCCTTTGACTCCATGTTTCACATTCAGGCAACACTGATGCAAAGGGTGGGCCCTCAAGGCCTTGAGCACCTCTACCCCCATGGCTCTGTAGGGTATAGCTCCCTTGTCTGCTTACACTGACTGGCATTAAGTGCTTGTGGCTTTTCCAGGTGCATAGTGCAAGCTATTGATGGACATATGATTCTGGGCTCTGGAGAATGGTGGTGCTCTTCTCAAAGCTCCACTATGAAGTGCCCCAGTGGGAAGTCTGTGTGGAGGCTCCAACCCCACATTTGCTGTCCACACTGCCCTAGCAGGGATTTTCCATGAGGGCTCTATCCCTGCAGAAGACTGCTGCCTGGACATCTAGGCATTTTCATACATCCTCTAAAAGCTAGGTGGAGTCTTCCAAGCCTTAATTCTTGCCCTCTACACACCAGCAGGCTTAACCCCACATGAAAGCTGCTGACACTTCTGGCTTGTACCTTCTCAGGCAGCAGCCTGATATGAATTTATGGCCCTTTTAGTCATGGCTGGAGCTGGAACAGCAGGGACACAGGGAGCTGTGTCCTGAGGCTTCACAGGACAGCAGAGCCCTGTGTCTGGCAAAAAAAAAAAAAAAAAATTTTTTTCCTCCTAGGATTTTGGGCCTGTGATGAGAGGGGCTGTCTTGAAGGTCTCTGAAATGGCTTTGAGGCATTTTCCCCACTGTCTTGGCTATTAACATTTGCCTTCTCTGTACTTTTGCACATTTTTACAGTTGGCATGAATTACTCCTCTGAAAATGAATTTTTCTTTTCTTTCATGACCAGGCTGCAAATTTTCCACGCTTTTATGCCCTGCTTCTCTTTTAATTTAAGTTCCAGTTTCAGAGCATATCTTTGCTCATGCATATGACCACATGCTGTTAGAAGCATCCAGGTAACTTCTTGACGGTTTTGCTGCATAGAAATTTCTTCCATCAGATACTCTAAATTATCACTCTCAAGTTCAAAGTTCCACAGATCCTACAGGAGAGGCACCATGCCACCAGTCTCTTTGCTAAAGCATAGCAAGAGTGACCTTTACTTCAGTTTCCAATAAATTCCTCTTCTCCATCTGAGACCACCTCAGCCTGGGCTTCATTGTCCTTATCACTATCAACGTTTTGATTACAACAGTTTAACAAGTCTCTAGGAAGTCTCAAACTTTCCTTTATCTTGCTGTCTTCTGAACCCTCCAAACTGTTCCTACCTCTGCCCATTACCCAGTTCCAAAGTTGTGTCCATATTTTTAGGTATCTTTATACCAATTCTCCTTTCCTGGTACTATTTTCTGTATTAGCTTTTGCTCGCATTGCTATAAATAACTACCTGAGATTGGATAATTTATAAAGAAAAAACAGTTTAATTGACTCATAGTTATGCAGGCTGTACAGGAATCATGGCTGGTAAAGCCTCAGGAAACTTAAAATCATGGTGGAAGGTGAAGGGGAAACTGGCACATCTTCATATGGTGGAACAGGTAAGGGGAAGGTGGAACAGGTAAGGGGAAAGTGCTACACACTTTTAAAAAAAACAGATCTCGTGATAACTGACTCAGTATCATGAGAACAGAAAGGGGGAAGTCCACTGCTCTGATTCAATCACCTCCCACCAGACCCCTCCTCCAACAATGAGATTTACAGTTTAATATGCAATTTGGATGGGGGCACAGAGTCAATATCACCCTGCTTCAATTTTATTGAATATTTTTAGATTTGTGATTTTATGGTTTTTATCAAATTTGAAAAAAAAGTAAATGAATGTTATTTTTTCAATTTTTTTGTTCTTGCTCTCAGTCATATCCTACTGGGACTCCAGTTACATATGTTTTATAGGGCTTAATATTACCTGACAAATGCTTTTTTTAATTTTTAATCTTTGAATTCACCAATCCTTTGTTCTGCAGAGTTCTATTCATTGGTAAGAACATCCAGTGAATAAAAACATGCATTTTTAAAGTAATTTCTCTTTATATTTGTTTCCTTTTTGCATATGACACTTCTCTTCTTTGTATGTTCATGTATTTAGTTGCATTCTTGAGCATATTTATGTTATTCTTTAAAGGATGTGAACTAGTTTAGCCCTATAATCAGGATGTGACCATTCTGGGATTTGGACCACCACTTCAGCTCCATGAGATGTGAACATCTTCTAGCCTTGCATGTTCTAAGAATTGGTCATTTTAGAGGAATCCAGTAGTTGATATTTGATTGGCCTTGTGTAATCTTAATCTGTAAGTGTATAATGTGTAATTCAGCTAAAACTCAAGAGATATCATGAAAACATTTGGAGTTATTTCTCCCTGCAGCTTCCTCCTCTCTAGTACTTTTCTCTACAAATTCTAGTGCCCTTGAATGTTAATGTTTGTCACCTTACTTCAGCAAGACTGCCAAACTAATGTACACCCCACTGAATAATAAAATGCCTACATTCAGAAAGACAGTAATAATAAATATCACATAATTTAATTTCATTCAATACTTTCTGTTGTCTAATGCCTAAACAATGGGCATTTTCTATATTTTGCCTGTTTATTTCAATTGTTTAACATGGGAGTATATGTCCTGCATTTGATATTTCTTCATAATTGATGTTTTGAAATTGTGCACAGGACCTTGCTTATTTATATTGGAGAAACTCTAGATTTTGTTTCTTTCTTCTAAAGAGGGTTAGTTTTGTGATGATATGCAGTTCATTTACTGGCTGGTCACCTTGAGCTTGTGTATACTTGGTTTTAAGTTTTGTTAAGATACATTACTAGAAGCCTAGATTGTTATCCAAGGCCCTCTATCTTGGGAAGATTCAACATGCAAATTATAGTTCTACTTGGACCTTTTAAGGGCTTCGTATTATTGTCCAATTTATTAAAATCTTTGTCTCATTTCTCGTATTTTATACAGTTTTGTGGGCACTTATAATGGGAGGGCAACTTCAGTATCAACTATTGCAGGCTGAGCACAGTAACTCATGCCTGTAATCCTAGCATTTTGGGAAGCCAAGGCAGGAGGAGGATCTCTTGAACCCAGAGTTCAAGACCAGGCTATTAACATTTGCCTTCAGGCAACATGGTGAGACCCTGCTTCTATTAAAAGTGAAAATAATACTAAAATACAATTTTTAAAAGTCTAGTATCAATTGTTCCACCATAGACAGAAATATAAATATAAATTAAGGCACAAGGTTTTGTGGTGGTTTGTTATGCAGTATTATTTTAGCAAGAGTGAACTAATTTCAGTTCCCATCCTATGTACTATCACAATACAATATATTTTGTGTACCAGAGTATAAATTAAGTTACATTGTAGCCAATTATTTTGTTATTTTATGATCCCTACTACACTTTGCACTCTAAGCGGGCAGATAGTCTGTTTAAATTGCTCTCTATCACACCTCTACCAATTGGCACATTTATTGGCACAAAAATAAATCCTTAAAAATATGTGTTTTAATATTAATTGAGAAATTAAAATATTTTTGTCAGTTTAGGCAAAGAGTAGCAACCAAAATCTTACAATTGTATCTCCCGTAATAGCACAGAATGCTTTAAATATTAGATTATTGAAAAAGAGGTCAGTGCTGACAGTTAACCTCACTGTTCTCCTTTATGAACAAAAGGAATTTATCTCTCTCAGCCTTAGACAGTTTCAAATTTGCATAATCAAAAACAGCATATTTAACACTTGCTGTTTCTAAAATAAAACCTCCATTTTTATGTCAGTTATTCTGAAGATGTAAAATGAGTTCTACACCAAGCTGGACAGAGAGAATATCTATTGACTTATGAAATTTGGACAAGGAAAAGACACAATGAAAATCTTTGAAAAGCATTATTATAATAGAAATATTATTTTGCGTGATATGACAAGCCAACATTTCTAATGTCCAGCTAGGTATGTTAGTAAACCTTTATGAATGTGTTTCTTTTCTGTAAATTCAAAGTGGTTGAGATGACATACAAGGTTCCTTTCACCTCTAAAATACTGTGACTATTAAGACAGTTTAATTTATTACTAGTAACAAGTAGCTAACCCTTTGGCTAAATAATTCATTCTTATTAGAACATATCTTGAGGTTAGAATTTTTGCACTTGGCCTAGACATTTTTCCTTATAAAGATCATATTCAGCCTCCCTTTGGAGTAGAAATTATTTTCTAATTCAATGTTTATACTAGTTTTTTTTATTTTAACTTTTATTTTAGATACAGGAGGTCACATGTGCAGATTTGCTACATAGGAGTATTGCATGATACTAAGGTCTGGAATATGGATCCCATCACTAAGTTAGTAAGCATAGTACCTGATGGGTAGATTTTTAGCCCACCTTCCTCTCCCTTCACCTTCTAATAGTCCACAGTGTCTACCGTTTCCACAGAACATGATTTCATTATTTTTATGCCTGCATAATATTTCACGGTATATATGTGCTACATTTTCTTTAACCAATCTACCACTGATGGACACCTGGGGTTGAGTCCATGTCTTTGCTATTGTGAATAGTGCTGTGGTGAACATGCAAGTGTGTGCGTCTTTTTGGTAGAACGATTTATTTCCTTTGGGGTATATATCCAGTAATGGGATGGTTGTATCAAATGGTGGCTCTATTTTTAAGTCCTCTGCAGAATCTCCAGACTGCTTTATATAGTGGCTGGACTCATTTACATTACTACCAACAGTGTATAAGCATTATTCCCTTTTCTCCACAGCCTCACCAGCATCTGCTGTTTTCTGACGTTTTAGTAATCGTCATTCTGAGAGGTGTGAGATGATATCTCGTTGTGGTTTTGATTTGCATTTCTCTGATGATGCGTAACACTGATTATTTTTTCATGTTTGTTGAACACTTGTATATCTTCTCTTGAAAAGTGTTCATGTCCTTTTCCCATTTTTTTAATGGGATTATCTGGTTTTCACATTTTGATGTGTTTAACCTGTCTACAGATTCTGGAAATTAGGCCTTTGACAGATGCATAGTTTGAGTATCTTCTCCCATTTTATATTTCTCCCAAAATACTGGTATGAACATTAAAGAAGAAAATACTTTTTACTCAGTTGATAGTTTCTTTGGTTGCAAAGAAGCTCTTCAGTTTAAATAGGTCCCACTTATCTACTTTTTGTTGCTTTTGGAGACTTAGCCAAACGTTCTTTTCCAAGGCTGATGTTGAGAAGAGTATTTCCTAGGTTGTCTTCCAGGACTTTTGAAGTTTGAGGTCTTACATTTAATCTCTAATCCATTTTGAGTTAATTTTTGCATATGGTGAAAAATAGTGGTCCAGCTTCAATCGTTTGAATATGGCTAGCCAGTAATCCCAGCATAATTTATTGAATCAGGAGTCCCTTCCCCATTGTTTCTTTGAGTTGGCCTTGTCAAAGATCAGAGGTTTGTAGGTGTGGCTTTATTTCCAAATCTTCTATTCTGTTCCATTAGTCTATGTATCTTCTGTTGGACCAGTACCAAGCTGTATTGATTGCTGTGGCTTTATAGTATAGTTTGAGGTCAGGTAATCCCTGTGCTGCCTCCAGCTTTGCTCTTTTTGCTTAGGATTGCTTTGGTTGGTTTTGCTCTTTTTTTGGTTCCATATGAATTTTATAATCATTTTTTTCTTATTCTATGATAAATGCTATTAGTAGTTTGATAAAAATAATATTGAATCTGTAAATTGCTTGGGCAATATGGCCATTTTTATAATACTGATTCTTTTGATACAGGAGCATTGAATGTTTTTCAATTTATTTGTGTCATATCTGATTTCTATCAGCAGTGTTTCATAGTTTTTGTTGTAGAGATCTTTCCCCTACTTGGTCAGCTGTATTCCTAGCTACTTCATTTTTTGGGGGGCTACTGTAAGTGCAATCATGTTCTTGATTTTACTCTCTGCCTGGACATTGTTGGTATATAGAAGTGCTACTAATTTTTGTACATTGATTTTGTACCCTGAAACTTTACTAAAGTTGTTTTTCAATTCTAGGAGCCTTTTGGCAGAGTCTACAGGATGTTTTAGGTAAAGAATCATATTGTCAGCAAAGAGAGATAGTTTGACTTTTTTTTTTCTTTCCTATTTGGAGGCCTTTTATTTTTTTCTCTTCTCTGACTGCTCTAGCTATGAATTCCCGTACTATGTTGAATAGGAGTGGTGAGAGTGGGCACACTTGTATTGTCCTAGTTCTCAAGGGGAATGGTTTGAGCTTTTGCCCATTCAATATAATGTTGGTTTTGGGTTTGTCACATATAGCTCTTATTTATTTTGAGGTGTGTTCCTTTGACGAACAGTCTGTTGAGAGTTTTTATCATGAAGGGATGTTGGGTATACTAGTATTTTTAAATTAATTTTATTATTCCTTAGGAAACCATTGTGGGTGTCAAGTAATTCATCCTAAATAAAATTTACAACACATCAATTTTTCTAGAAGAATATGAAAATCTTACCAAGAAAAATCTGTTTGCCCAGTGCTCTTATAGTTCTCAAATATCACACACCATTAAAAATTACATCACTAGCACAATATTTGTATTTTGCAAATCTAAAATTGAGCAGAGATTTTGATTACTTGCAAAATAGCATTTTTTCTAATCAAAAGTTTGAGAAAATGGCTCCTTTTGTTATCTAAATTAATCAATATATGTCTGATAAATATATTAGTGGTAGAATTCTTGAAATAAGCAATATATTTCCAGTTTGACTTTCTTGATCCTTAGTATATTTTATTCTAACTTTGTAATGAATATAAAAAATGACATTATCCCTGGAAACTGCCTTAAATAGGAAGAAATAATTTGATGTAAATCTATATAACTACTTTTAAGGTTACATTTTGAGGTGATCTTAGCTAAAAGGAGATAGAGATGATAACAAAAATTTGCACTACTGTGATATATATGCTAATGATTTTTTAGGCAGACAAATAATAATTTAATATACAAAATGCATTATAAATTCAAACCCTTTCTGAAAATATACTTTTTTTTATTTTACCTAAATATTGTGCATCAGTACTACTTTGCCTTTATCTTTCTTTACCTATAAATATACTCACATGCATATATCTATCAAATTAACGTTTGAATTCGTAACTTATCACTGTGTATTATGACTTTGTTTCTATTAGGTTAAAAATTGTTTGCATCTAAAAACTGCAAAGACCACAAAATGACATTTTTTTATTTTAAAATAATTCAAATTTACAAAAAAGGTGCAAAAAATAGTTTAAATATTATCTTACATAAGCATAGAATAATTATCAAAAGGAGATAACTGATGTTGACGCAATACTATTAACACATCTACAGGCCTCATTCAAATTTTACTAATTGTCCCGCTAATGTCATTTTTCTGGTCCAGGATTTTATTCAGGGTCTCACACCTTAAGTATAGTTATTTGTCTCTTTAGCTTCCTCCTACCTAGGAAAGCTTGTAATTTTTTTAAATCTATCATAACCTTGAAACTTTTGAAAAATGCTGGTCTAACATGTCTTAGAATGCCTCTCAATTTGAGTTTTTCTGGTAGTTATTCATGTTGAAATGTGTATTTGGCAAAAATGTCACAAAATATATTGTGAGGCCTTGTTAGTGCATCTTATCTGGAGGTACATAGTGCTGATATATGTCATTACAGAGGAAACCACCTTCAATTACTTGGTTGAGTTGAAGGCCTGTAGGATTTTGAATTGTAAACTTAAAAATTTTCTATTTATGATCAAAAAGTATTTTATGAGAACGTACTTGAAGAATATGTGGTTATCCTGTATATTATAATTTTTTTTCTATTTTTCAAAGAGGTGTTTTTTAAATTGTGAATTTCTATAGTGATCATTTCACCTACTTTTATTAGTTAGAATTCTATGGAAAACTATCTTTTCTTTCCCATTTATTTATTATTCATTTATTTATTTATATCATTCTGGACTTGTAGATATTTATTTTTTATATTTCATAATTAGTTATTATAGTTAACATGAATTTTATTTCTCAGTTTATTCAAGATAGGCATTTGGATCTCTTCCCCATTGGCTAACATGCTCCTTTGATATCTTTTTTTTTCTTTTTTTTTTTTAAAGCATGTTTTTACATTTCTAGTTCTAGGAGAGCTTCTAGGATAATCTTTTAATTTTCCTTCCCAGGTCTTGCAGTCAACAATTTCTTTAAGGAAATAATCTGTTTAAAAAGTATTTTTTTTGTGACTGATATTTAGAAAAGAGTATCTATATCCTAACTGTGCTTGCTCATTGATACTAGTGTCTGTCTTTACTTTGAATCTCTCTCAGAAGAGAGGAGGAGAGAACATATGTGTGAATAGACAGACACAAATATATATATTTTTCTATATTAGCATGTGTATGTGTATTTTAAACCATGTGTTCATACTGATACCTCCAATTTAAATTCAACACTATACAGTTTACTAACCTTCTGCTTTACCTATCTGTACCTCTTCTCCAATAGTGAGAAATATGGCTTTTATTATTGATGATATTTAATTTGCTCAATCCTAGAATAAACATATATTAGTTTTAGAATTGAAGATCAATATCTCTGTGATAAACAAATTTCCAACTAGAGTACAATATTTGTATAGTTTTTTCTTATAACTTAGAATTTATAGCCAAAATACTCTTCTGCATGATGAAAGACAGCTTATCTTGTAAAAAAAAATTAAGCTGAAAACTGTAAGATAAATAGTTAATATACGAAAAGAGAAGAAGACAGAGTTCTAGGCAAGGGGGAAATATGAGGTGGAGAGAAACTGTGAGTTTCAGAAACAGACAAACGGTCAGTATAGACTTTGTGAATCTTTTTGCAGTTCAGTAAATTATATGCCCTGTAGAGACAGGATCTCCTAGTAATACAGGTAGAAGTGTGGCAGTGACATTAAGATCACATACATTGTTTTATTTGAGGAGTTACAAATCATTTCAGCTTCTTTCTCTTCTAGACATTCCTAAAGTAGAAATATGAACATTGAAAGAACATTGCCAGTCTGTAACTGGGAAAAGCCAGTGGAACACCCTCAAAATAGAAAAAACAAATCTACCTACAAAATAGATCTTGTATTTGTCCACATTTCCTCCATACTCACTACCATCACCTTAATATCAATTTTTCAAGTGATCTTCCTGTTATGATGTTATTCTGCTACCCTCAGACCTAGATAATTAGCAGAGTAGAAGTTAACTCCCTGATGCTTTTCCTGGTCATAAGCATGTCTTTTTAGCAAACAATGTTTTAAACTATGGTATTTATTTACTTATGAGACATGTGAGGCTAAACATTATTTGAGGCATCTAGAATAACAGCTTGAAATGCTTGAGAAAAATTGAATTATAATTCTATTGAAGGACAGGAGGAGAAAATAATCAACTTTTAGATGGTAACTAACAAGCAATTAAAATAAACAAACACATTAATAAACTTGAATTCCTCTTGTTAAAAAAACTGTGAACAATCAAGTAAAGTTCTACTTTTTACTAAGCTTTTAACATAAAAGTGATGTGCAGCTTTTGTATTCTTTTGTGCCTACTCCTATACTAACTCAATCCCTGAGTTAAATTCACTATCACAACTTTGTTGTAAACTATCCTGTGTTGAGTCCAGATCTCCTGTAATTGCTTCATCTTTCATGTTAAATTCTGGTTCTCCTCTCATTGACAGGTAGGCATGTTGATTCTAATTTTAAGAAGTAATATTGTAGAAAAGGTTTTGAATTCAAGGATTCAGAGTAAATTATGCAAAACATTTCTTATAAATTCTGGGTCAAACAGGAGTGGGAACAAACATTAGAATGAATGATGACTAGTAATATTATTTTATGAAACACCTTGTTCTTAGCACTATGTAGGGAATGCCTATCAACATGAAATAACAGAGATTCCTTACAGTCAAGCATCGCTGACAGTTTCTGGTTATAGGCGTGTTTGAATCACCTGTGCTTGTTTTTCTTTCCTTGCCTTTTTAATTTCTTACTTAAACAGAGTAATTACTGGTACTAGCTATGGCCATTTTAGTTTGCTGTCTTAATTATGCTTTGGAGAGGTAAAAATATAATTAACTGGAAAAATGTTAATGTATTCATATTTTCCATGCCAGAATTTTGAGGTGCAAGGACAAAGCCAATGGAAATGTCCAACTACTGCATAAACTGAGTATAGTCCAAGGACCTCAAAACAAAGCGTGTTTTTTATTGACCCTGCAGATAGATCTTTGTATAGTGAAGGTAAACATACGCTTCTTAAAAGCACTCTACTGGAAAGGAAGCTGTGTGTGTGTGTGTGTGTGTGTATGTGTGTGTGAGTGAGTGAGTTGTAGGGGATCTCTCCTCAAGAGTCTTTCTTTTGTTGAAACCTGTGGGGGCCACCTTGACTAAGAAAAATGGGGCTGAACAACGTCTTAAATTGTTCCCGGAAGGCCTTGAGATGGCTTGTTCAAGCATCTTTGGGACCCTCCAGAGTCTTGTTACAAATTCAAATAGCACAAAACCCTTCAGAGAATTTGCTGGTTGCTCCATAATCCTTTTTTCCCCCCATAAAATTGCTGATGATTATATTGGTTTAAAGAACTTGCTTAGAGAAAAATATTAATAACTGAATAAAAATGAAATTCTGTGGATTTTGATTTTACTGAATGGCACATAGAGATTATTTTAAAAAAGTGTTAATAGACACTTCAGATAATATATGGAAAATATATATTTTGTAAGTGAATCTGCAATTACACAATTAGTAAAACACATTGTAATGTAGTCCTTAACACATCAGATATCGTTTTTGTATCTCTTTATATTTTTCAATAGTCCATCCAATGTATTCTAAATTTGTTATTGTTTTCATCAAGTTGAAAATAATTTTGAATAAGCCTTTCTGTGCCCAAATAAATTGTAGGTCCTTGAACCTTCAAATGGCAATTGAAATAAAATAAAACTAGGCATTTAAGATTTTGGTTTCAATTTTCTGACTCAATCATGAAGGAAATATAACTTACATTTACATTTTTTAGATAGTGTTTAAATTTGCAATTTGCAATCCAACATAGAGGTAGTGTCATACAGAGAAAAGAATACTGAATTTGGAATCAGAGTTGATTTGCAAACCGTCTCTATCATGTACTGCCTTTGGCTAAGTTACTTACTTTAATTCTTTGGGTGACAGAGTCTCCTTTTGTAAAATGGCCATACTCCCTATTGCACACGGTTATTGTGGCAATCAATGACAGTGCACCTGAAAACATATTAGAAAACTTTTTAATGCTGTCAGAAAGTGGTTAAAGGACTTTATTTTTTCAGCATATGCATCTTTAGGAAAGCTGTAACAGAGATACATTCTAAGATTTTTAAGCACGGTAGGTAAAAGTGAATGAGGCGGCCTGGAATTTCTGCTTTATTTATTAGGGGATTCTAAAGTAAGAAATAATATGGTCAACTCTACTTGTAAGTGCTAATGGCAAATGTCGTGGCAGTCACAAATGGTCTATGCTACCAAAAGGGTTCACATCTATGAAATATTTTAATCAGGCAGTATCTGGTTCATCTAAGATAACTGAATGCTATAAAAACAATCAAATGAATAAAAATATATTTAAAATCTGAGGCATTCACACTATAAATTTCAAAGTAAAAATGGTTCTATTTCATTATTTCATCCCCCAAACATTTTCTGAGGATTTGGCTTATGTTCTAAGGATAACTCCATTATTATCATTGTTGTTGCTATTAATCAGGATACAGTATTTGTCACATAAGAAATATATTTATGGATAAAAATTACCTTAATTAAGCTGTGGCACCATGAAACAAATGAATCCCTGTAGGGATTATGTAGGTAATTCCACAGTTGAAATACTCCTATATTATGAAGAAGCTTGGTTTTTGTTTTGTTCCTGCTTTATGTTTTTAGAGTATTTTTTGTTAGTTCTCCACTTTTTAAATTACAGCTTTTATTTCATCTTTATATGCTCTGAGCATTTAGGGGAAAAATCATATCACATACATTCTGGAAGTGCCATTCAAATCCTGCCTCTGTTACTGACTAGCTGTGAGACACTGGTCAATTCTTTCAATCTTGCTGGGATTCAATGTCCTCATCTGTGTGAATGGAGGATTTGAGTCAATAATCTTCCCAGGACTGCCAGAGCCAAAGTGATTATTACCTCTGTTTCACTGCAGTTGAAACTGATGCTCAAGAATAAAGATCGTCATTCACTAGCCCATTTACTTTCCAACAGTGGAATTTAGAGAGATTTGTAACAGCTTTTTTATTTTCCTTTTGATGTCTGTATCAGCATCTTTTTTGAATGTTAACAAAAATATGAGCTCATATGAAGACTCTTTTTATTAGCTTTGTTTATCGAATTGTCTCAACGAAAACATTCTTGCAAAATAGAAAATGAATTATCATTAATTCCAAGAATGAAATTTATTAAACATTTCATATATGTTGTAATTAAGCAAGGTAGGTGGTTTTATTCTCAGCTTGAAAATGAAAGAAAATAATTTTCAAGAGTTGTTAGGTTGTGCTTATTTTACTAGAATGTAAAAAGTATTAGTCGTCCTCAATATCAAAGTATTGGAAGGTATATAAGACTTCAACCCAGATCTGTATGGAGGTTATGTATATATTGTATCATAAAATTTCTCCTAAGAAATTGGGTCAATAATATGTTCTATAAAATATGACTGTAATTTGTAGTTGGATTTTAGGAGAACTTCCATCCCATCCATCTCCCTCATTTGCCCCTAAGTTTTCTACTTTATATCATTTATTACTTTTTTCATCTTCCAGGGACCTTGTGTCAGCCATATAATGTCTAATAGAAACAAAAAAGATTACTTGACATACCTAGTAATCACTAAAATGTAGTGAAACATGAAATTTCAGAGTGGTTAAGTGCAATGAAGCTGGTATTTTTGCATTTGAATCTAGGTTCCAAGGCTTATTAGGTTTATGGTCTTTATAAGTTAGATGAACTCTCTAAGCCTTAATAACCTTGCTTGTACAGTGTTGATAATAAGAATAGCATCAGACTTCATGTTTTGATGGTTTGGTGAAATTAGTTAACTTTTCATGAGAAAATATTAGATACAAAGAGGTAGGTAATAATCTCAGGAATTCTTATATCACTGGAAGCATAAGTTTTTAAAATCTTCCACCTAATTTGAGCTTTCCATATTTATCTTAATAACAATCTATGCGTTTGATGATTCATATGATTTCTAAATTCTTCCCCTTCCTTTAGTTTCCTGACTTTGACCTTCTCCGATACCATAGCCATACTTTAAACACTGATCTCAAAATCTCTAATCCCAAATTGTAATCAAACCTATACCTGCATTGATTCACTTTATAGCATGAGTTTGGAGTTATTAGTGTCTGGACTACATCCAATATCTTACTGACCTAGCCATGATTTCCATGAAAGAAATGCTTGAGCCATTTCCTTTATGCCATTTACTTTTATCATATTGATTCCATCTATAACTGCACAGAACTCTAGAAAACTGGGCCTGTGAGTTTACATTTGGATGAGAGAGATTGGAAGTAAAATCCAGGACAAAGGTTACTTCTCAGTCGATTTCCTGAACCATTGTTCAAAACGTGGGGAATGAAAGTACAATCTGCTGAGTTAACGGAAATTTCATCCACAAGATGGTGCACAGTGCTTATCTTTGTCTGTTCACCATCTTGAACAAAGATATTAGATGTTATATTTTCACTGAAAGAATATAATAATAGCTTTGTTAAATGACTTATTTAATGTCATGTGTTGTAATCTGTCATATTTTGTATTTCAAACTTGATTATGTTTTGAACGTTTAGTGTCATGTGCATGTGTGTGTGTACTCAGTTCCACAGTATAAGGATCTAACCCATATTACAAAAGAAAATATAGACCTGTAAAATTCGAGGGAAGGTTGAGTGACATATATACTATAAGAAAAAAAAGACTACTGTCTTTCTGTGAGTATTTTGCCACAAGTGGAAAAACAAGGATATATATTGACTATTATGAAACAATCATTCAGTGTAAAGGGATATGGGTTAATTTGTATATTCTTCATATGCTCAATTTATAATTAAGGCTGTTGAATAAACAGGGTGTGTACCTTGTGCTTCCTTTGTAATGTTCTCACAAGCTTTCTGTAAGTTCTCTTTACAGTTATCATGTAGATATGATTGACATCCTAGATTAGACCAGGAGTAGCTACAGTTGAAAACAGGTTAGAGACACAGGTGTTACAGGCATCAAGTGCAAAGAGGATATATGATACAGCAGGAATAGCAACCATAGAAATGCAGCCAGTGGCTAATGTATGTTGGACCTGATCAAGCATGATCTCATTTATACCACTTTCATTAGATCAAGTATTGCTGGGCATTGTGCAACATAACATCCTGATAGATCAGATGTCACCTGGTTAGACATCTCAAGTCACATGATAACTTAATAGACCATGGAAAGCTTTCCATCTTTGTCTAAGTCCAAATAAGACAGAAACTGCTGTTCCATAGAATAGTTACCTGTAAAGAATGACATAGAATTTCTCTAAAATCCTGTGCTGTTATTACTCAATACAGCCCTGGGAAAGGCTCCACACAATACCCCTATTAATCATAGACCCTTCAAAAGCCATTATTGCCTCCTGGGTCAATATGGTTCATGTACTGGAATAGCTTACCCAGAAGCCAGGACCTATTACTAAGAGTTTTCTTGCTTAGAGCCCTGCTTAAATGTGACAGCCTTTTGGGTTTCTTGGCAAATGGGCTTGAATATCATGCCCATAAAGGGTATACAGTCCTTCAAATCCAAAAAGCTTCACTAAGCATGGTGCTGTTTTTCACCTTAGATGATCTAGCTATAAAATATATGTATAATATTTATGATATATATACAGACATATATTTTTAAGAAATTTTATCAATGTGGAAAACCATTAATTTTCTCTGTATTTATTTTCCACTCTTCAGTACACATGTGCCTTATCAATATATCTAGGCTAATTATTACTTCTGTTTATCAGCTCCAATATATATGAAACGATCAATCTAATGAATACATATAATATGAGGAATGGAAAAGGGATCAATTTCCCTGTGGGATAGATTATGATGTAGTTGATACAGCTCTGTGGTAAGAAAATGAAGCTGTATTACTGGATCTGCCAGCTACATGCAAACTGTTTCTGGTGTCCTTACTAAAATGCAGAAAATAAACAACAAATTCTCAGATCAATACCTGAATATCAGGTGCCAGGGTGTGTGCTCATTTGCTCCATCGAAGAAATTACATCTGGAGCAGCAGTTGAAATTGAAGTTACCACAGGATTAAGTTTACAATAACCCACTTTCTCTAAGATCCATTTATCTTTGGCACAAGAAAATAAGCAAGTGGAATTGGGGTGTGATTGAAATCACTAACCCTACATAATTCAAGTTTGTGATTGTGGAACTAATCTCCTAGTCTTTCTAGGAAAGCAACACGTCCTTTTTTGACATACAGTTTTACATTTTGCTGTCAGATAACCAGTGTGGAGTTTCTGCCAGTTGCCGGGTTTGTCTCTTTCAAGTATGCATGTAAGAATTGAGAAAATAATTATACCAAGGGTTTGGAGTTTCACTGTTCCCACTGTGAGATGGACCTGAGGCAACTCCATTAATTACTTGATTCTCATTACACCCTGCACTGAGGTTGGACCACAGTGTCAATTTTATTTTCAGGAATTAATGTTAGTTCAGATCAATATGTAAAATAATCTCTGAAAGTCTGGTTATTTGCCCTTTACCAATTCAAAATTACTATATAATGAAGATTCATTGGAGAAAAACTAGAAGGAAGATTTGTAAAATATATTTTTGACAGGATTTCCCTGCACTTTTTTCAAAGGGACTTATCCTCCCTTTTTTAGTAAGGGTATGACTATGTAAACTGATTCAAGCCTGGAAAATAATCAAGGAACCAGAAGTCTCTACCCTGGCCATTAAAATAAGACTTGTGTTCACTAGACCATGAGTTTCCAAGTTAGAAAGAAAATTAATAGACTGACCACTGATTTCAGTCCCAAGGACACCATAATAAATTAGCCAGAATCAAAAATCTCTGTAGTTCTATGCTTGCCAGTTACAGTAACCATTACAAAATTTGTATTTGGCAGTTAAATGCAAGCTACCTTCCTCCTTCAACTCCAGGAATTCATTTGATGACAAGCATTTCTACTGTCACTCCTGGCCTGTAAAGAACAGCCATTGCAGAGTTCTTTAAGAATACTAGTGCTCCACTTACCACTGTATGCTTTAAAGCTTCAGTGAAAAGATTACCCTCCTCCAAGACACAAAGTTAGGGGTTGAGTAAGCAGATGTTTCCTAATATATTCATGTATTAATCCATTCTCATGCTGCTATAAAGAAATACCCAAGACTCGGTAATTTATAAAAGAAAGAGGTTTAATTGACTCACAGTTCTGCATTGCTGGGGAGGCTTCAGGAAACTTACAATCATGGTGGAAGGCAAAGGAGAAGCAGGGCAGCAAAATGGAGAGTGCAAGCAGGGGAAATGCCAGACGCTTATAAAACCATTAGATCTCCTGAGACTCACTCATTATCACAAGAACAGCATGGGGGAAACCACCCCATGATTCAATTACCTCCACTTTGTCCCTCCTTTGACATGTGGGGTTAGGGGAATTACAATTCAAGGTGAGATTTGGGAGGTGCACAAAGCCAAACCATATCAATCCACCTTAGGATCTCAATCTCAATATGCCTCTGGATACTTTCCTTTAAAATAGGACTGTCCAAAAACTTCTTGCAATGATGGAGTTATTTTATATCTATGTTATTTACTGTGGTGACCACTAGTTAGAAAAGACTTGTAAGTCCTTATAATATGGCTAATACAATAAACAAATGAATTTAACTTAATTTAATTCTAATTAATTCAAATAACCACATGTATCCAATACTATCACATTGAAAAGCACAGATATATAGGTTAGTAAGAAAGTTCTGGCATCACAACTTCATTTGGCATCAATTATATTTTTTTGTGTTTAAGCAGCCAACCAAGCAAACCGCTATAGGTCACCCAGTTACTTGAGCAAAGACACTGAAATCAGACACTGATTAGTGCAATTATGTCAACATCAGTTTGATCTAAGATTATATTAATCCTGATCCAGCATGCTTAGAATCTATTATGTCTTTGAATCTAGTTAAATCAACAAGCCAATTCTAGATTTCAATAATTAAAGTTCTATTTTCTGGGGACCACTTCTGGTGCTATAATAATAACTGTTTTAGTCAAACTCCAGTCAGGGAACCAGGATCACAGGGTCACTGTGAGTGTTACATAATGACACATTTATTTATAAGAATTAGTTTTTACAGAATTGTTTAAAGAGCTCTGGAAGGAGAAGTTGGAGATTCAGAAAAAGAGTAACTAACCTGATTTCCTTAAGCACAGGCTAGGATTGACAGAACTTCCCAGGAAATTTAATGAGCTAAGCTCATTCAGCTACTGAAATGGGACTGGGTAGGGCGGGCTTTGAAGAGGTGTACGAGAAGCAGTTGACTTTGGCTAACTCCATCTCTGTGGATCTGTATGCAAATGTCTGGTTGTGGAATTGGGGCCATTGTTCATCAACAAGGCCAAAAAATGGGTAGATGAGCTGGACACGAGCACAGAAGTGAAAGGATAGGCTAGGACCTGGTGAGAGCCCTTTGCATCTGACTGTCATGACATCTGGTAGTGAAAACCTGAGATGAATGACCACTGCTTTATCCATATCACCCACATCTTATGGTAGCTTCTATTTTGGCCAACTCCAAAATGAGAACATACAGGGAAGTTATTCTGGAACATACAATTCCAAACTTAAACAAGTTGACATTGGTAAAATACAGCACACTTCCCAATTTTATTACATACTTCTCAGATTAGCAACAACGTATCAGAAACAATATCTGTCCCAGAGTTTGGATGAGTAATTAATGGTAGTGATAGAATTTGAGGAAGGATCATGAGAGTGAAGTGTTAAAAACAACAGGTCAGGTTTTTCTTTAAAATCATTGATATGGCACAGCTCTCTGCTCCCTGCTATGATGAGGGAGACAATACACAGTCTCCGTGTTGAAGAATTATGCCACCCTAATGGCACCTGCTAATAAACTAATACCACTAGTCTGAAAATGCTTTACAAACTCATGATTATTGAAATCACCTCCTATAGCCATATTTTTACTTAAACTCTCTTATTATAGCTTATTGGATTAGATATGTACCCTTAGTCAAGTTAGGCCAATGGCAGTCTCTCTTCTGGGTGATTGCAATTAGGACCAAGAGAGGATGTGTCATTTTCCTTGTGAATTGAAAACTCCAGAGCTGTTAGACACCATGATTTGTCCTGTGGGCCAGAATAGCAAAGTAAATCAATCTAGCCTGAGTATGAGAAAAACAGGTCTAAAACTGATTTGCTGTGAGATGCAATGTCCAGAGAAAAAGAAATATTTTTCATCACTTATTCTCTAACTTCACTTTTTTGAGGTTTATCTCCGCTATGACTTCATGTAAAACTCCCTTTTTGTTGTTTTTATTTGTTTGTTTGTTTATTTCTCAAAGAACTCCCCTGATATGCTTAAGCTTAGTATGAATTTATTTACATTAAAAATGTCCTAATATCGGACCCATATTTGAATTGCTCCAGATAGCAATACAACCTAGGAAGTAACCAGGAAATAATTCATCAATTTGTTTCTTTTCTAGTGGGTAGGACAACAATGTCTATTTCCCAGGATTGCCAGTGTATTATGGCTTCATGAAGATGGGTGATAAATGTTAAATACCAAAAAAAGCAGGATTAAAATATTCCATATCAGTGAGTCAAAGTAATGTAGTAGCTAAAACAGCCCATTCTAGAGACAGATGGGTTTGGTCCACATCCTAATTCCTCCTTATGACATATGATACCTTATACAACTACTTTTTGGTTCTCATTTCTCTTATATGTAAAATGAGGATGATAATAGTACTAATATGATAGAGTGGTTGCTTTAATTGCTTGAGTTAATATATGTAACATATAAAAAATATATTTTAACATTTAATATATGTTAAATAGTATTACTATCAATTATAGAAACCTGTACCCCCAATATGAGAGTATTTTTCATATTTGGTGGAATAAATTTATTAATTTTCATATAGTACCATTATTAGAAAACTGTATATGCATGCGGTTTCAGGCTCGGTATTTCACGAGAGATGATGGCATTTCTCAAGTTTGACAAAAGTTACTTGTTTATGTTTCTTGTGCTGGTTGCCAGTAATTTTCCTGCAAAGATAAAATCATAAATCCCCTCCTGGATCATGAGTCCCAATTATGCTGATACAGAAGTATTTGAAGGTAGGAGAATATAAACATTCATTTTCCAGTTTGTTTACTGGACTAACCATGTTCCTTTGTTATCAATATTATATTGATATAATGCTTGAAATCTTTGATATTATAAAGTAAATTGTAGCAGATGGAAATACAGAAGGATTAGCAGCTAACTAACCCTAAAATGGACAAAATAGAGAGAGAGCAGTTTATTTCCAAGACGTGTCATAGTAAGTGTCAAAGGAGAATTATATTGAAGCAGTGTTATGTTCTTTGGGTAGTTACATATAAGTAACATGTATGCAGAATAAACAGAAGCAATGAAATACTCAAGACAATATAGTTAGATATTTACATTGCTTGCAAAATAATATCTGTACTATATCTCAAGTGATTTGACAGTTTGTTTTTAATTCTCTCTAGTCTAGAAACCAGTGATGCTTCTAAATTCAATGATATACAATCATTTTTCCATAACTCAGCTTTCCCATAAGCTAGTAATGTAGGTATGCCATATGTCTGTAAATACTTCTAAGTTAGACTGACTTAGTCAACAAAAGGCTTTTGTTGTTTGTTGTAGTTCTACATTTCTATGTGCTTCTACAAACCCTATATTTTTATTGTGCCTTTGTCAATAACTCCATTTAAGTACTTAGCCCTCTTCTCTCTAGGAATGATAAAGTCTGAGAAATGTTACGAAAGGAAAGAACAGCTTAGCTCAGAATTATATATTTCAATTGTTTTCTAGAAACTCTAAAAGCAATGGTGCACTTTTCATCTCCACAATACACTTTTGCAAGACTCCTGTCCTATATGGGTCCTAGAATCAATTACTAGAAGTGGAAGAAGCTTTAGAGGTTACATTAAATTAAAAAACTGAGGCTGGAGTTTGGACCTGATTTAACACAAATCAGAAAGCTGAAACTAACCCCAGGCTTCTAGTTCCCATTCTTTGTCCTATTGTCACTGTTTTTCATTTTATTGCCTTATCAATAATTAATCAAATTTGTTCACTTGTGGTGGAATATTTAGAAAGATAAAATAAAGAAAAAATATTCATTGATGCTATGCTGCTAATAAGTTTTCATTTAAATTGATGAGATCATGGCTGCTTAATGCTAAAGGCTAGAAGTTCAGGATAAAGCTGTTAACAATGTTTATTTCAATCAGAGACCTCTCTCCTTGGTTTATAGATGGCCATCCTTTTATTTATTTATTTATTTTTTTGTCATCAGATGCTCTTTCCTCCATATTTATCTCTGTTCTAATCTCCTTTTCTTATAAGGACAATAGCTGTCTTAGGACCCACTTTAGCAACTTCATTTAAACTTTGCCTCTTAAAAATCTATGTTCAAATATGGTTACATTCTGAGGTACTAGGGGTTAGAACTTCAATGTATACGTTTTGAAGAACACAATCTGATATGACCTTCCCTTTAAGGAAAGTTCTTCATTGTTGAACATAGTAGTGATTTTCACGTTCCTTTGATTAGAATTCAGTCATATGACTATACATATGTAGCCATATGACTGACTATACAGATTTCTATTTCAAAGAAAGAATAAACAGTTGTTAAAGTATGAACAAAAATCTCAATCATATTTATTTTGAAAAAAATCACAATTAGAACTAAGAGCATGGTCATCAATCTACAAAGAGCTTGCATACCTTGTATGCCTATGAGAACCTTGGTTGCAAGAAAAACATCTCTAATTTATTTAGAAAATAAAGGATTGTGATCATATAGTGGTCAAGTACATTGCACTGTGAAAAACAAAGGGATTTTCTTGTGAGTATATGAGGGAAATCCAAAAAGCAAAGGAAAAATGAAAGATTTTGGCCTCAGAGAGAATGATATCTGAGAAGGTTTAGGAATGTAGGTAGACATAACTGAGAACATGTCCTCGTTAGTTCTATGTGCCACAAGTTGGATTGATCTGACCCACGGTTTTCAATGTATTCAAAATTCAAATTTCTAGGTTAAAAATTCTGATTGTATAGAACATGACAGACATCTATGTCTAAGTGAAGGGATGGCTGGAGACATTGAGAAAAGCAACACAAATGAATGCAATAATGGGTTACATAAGAAAACAAGGATTATTAATACAAAATCAATATACTAAATATTCTGTCACCTGGGGCCTGGGACAGAGGCAATGGATGCTGGATGGGAACAAATATAAACTTACAAAATCACCACCCAAATCTAGAGATTCCAAAGTATGTACCTCTACAAACATGAGATAACCTAAATACTAAATCAAAATGTAAATGACCATTAGAATGAAACATGGCACATATACACCATGGAATACTAAGCAGCCATAAAAAAGGATGAGTTCATGTCCTTTGCAGGGACATGGATGAAGCTGGAAACCATCATTCTCAGCAAACTAACACAGGAACACAAAACCAAACACCACATGTTCTCACTCATAAGTGGGAGTTGAACAATGAGAACACCTGGACACAGGGAGGTGAACATCACACACTGGGGGCCTGTCAAGGGGTGGGGGACTAGGGGAGGGACAGCATTAGGAGAAATACCTAATGTAGATAACGGGTTAATGGGTACAGCAAACCACCATGGCATGTGTAGGCCTATGTAACCTGCACGTTCTACATGTGTATCCCAGAACTTAAAGTATAATTTAAAAAAATGAAAAATGAAGCTGATGAGAAAAGGAATTTAAACTTTGATCTGAGACTAATGAATGGGAACTAGATGCAAGAAAATAAAAATTATATTAAATGAATTTATAATTAAGTTACTTAAAACATGCAAACATAAAGTACATTAATCAAATATATCAATTAAAACATTTTGAAAATTATAAATATAACGAAATGTATAGTGTTGA
The DNA here is from genome assembly GCF_028878055.3 of Symphalangus syndactylus. Classification (NCBI taxonomy): domain Eukaryota; kingdom Metazoa; phylum Chordata; class Mammalia; order Primates; family Hylobatidae; genus Symphalangus; species Symphalangus syndactylus. The sequence continues at coordinate 31,167,061 of NC_072428.2, read as the reverse complement.
GTCAGATATTATTTCTAAGCTATATAAAACTTATAAAATAAAAATAAATGGATTTACAGTATAAAAATAGACAAGTCTATACAGTGAACAAACCATGTACTCTGACCTCGTTAAAATTGTATCTGACAAATCTAAAGGTTTTTTTTCCCAGAGATCAAGTTTTATTTTATTCCTCTTTACAATTTTATAATTTTTTGATTTTTTCAACTTTTTTTACTATTTTATATCACTCAAAGTCTGTGATTATAGTAGTATTCAGTTTTGGTGTCATGTATTCTACGGATTTGGACAAATGCATCATATGTGTCCACAATTATAGTATCACACACAGTATTTTCATTTCCCTAAAATCTACCGCACTCTGCCTGTTCATCCCTCACTACCCCCCCAATCTCTGGCAACTATGGATCTTTTTACTGTCTACATAGTTTTACTTTTTCCTGAGTGTCAATAGTTGGAATAATAGAGTATGTAGCTATTTCAAATTGTCTTCTTTCACTTAATAATATCTATTTAAGTTGTCTCCATATCTTTTTATGTCTTCATAGCCCATTTCTTTTTAGCACTGAATAATATGATGATCTAGATACACTATCATTTATCCAGTCATCAACTGAAGAACATGTTGGTTGATTCCAAGTTATGGCAATTATGCATAAAGCTGCTATAAGAATCCATGTGCTAATTTTTGTGTGGACATACATTTTCAACTCTTTTGATTAAATAGCAAGGAGTATAACTGCTGGTTTATATGTAAAAGTATGTTTACTTTTGTAAGAAACTATCAAGTTTAACTACCAAAGTGGCTGGACAATTTTGCATTCTGACCAATAATAAATAAGAATTCCTGCTACTCCACATCCTTAGCAGCATTTGGCATTGTCATTGGTCTGAATTTTGGCCTTTCTAAATGGTGCATAGTGGTTTCTCATTGTTTTAATCTTCATTTCTCTGATGACGTATGTCAAGGAACATCTTTTCATATGCTTATTTGCCATCTGTATATCTTCTCTGGCAAGGTGTTTTAAGGACTTCAGCCCATTTTTTAATCAGATTATCTTGTTGAATTTTAGGAGAGTTTTTTTTTCATATTTTGGATAACAGTTGTTCATATATCTTTTGTAAATATTTTCTCTTAGTTTGTGACTTGTCTTTGATTCATTTGACATTGCCTTTTGAAGAGAAGAAAATTTTGATTTAAATGAAATCCAGCTTATAAATATATCTTCCATGGATCCTGTCTTTGGTGTCATATCCAAAAAGTCATCACCAAACCCAAGGTCGCCTAGATTTTCTCCTATGTTATTTTCTAGGTATTTTATAGGTTTACATTTTAAATTTAGGTCTGCCGTTCATTGTGTGTGTGTGTGTGTGTGTGTGTGTGTTTGAAGTATATAAAGTCCGTGTTTAGACCCTTTTTTTTTCGCATGTGAATATCTAGTTGTTCCAATGCAATTTTTTGAAAAGACTATCTTTTCTCTGTTCTGTTGCCTTTGCTTTTTTGTCAAAGATCAGTTGGTGATTTTATGTTTGTTTATTTATGGACCCTTTATTCTTTTCTATTCATCTGTATGTCTATACTTTCACCATTATCACAATGTCTTGACTACTGTTTTATAGAAATTCTTAAAGTTGAGTAATGTCAGTACTCCAACTTTGTTCTTCCTTTTTAATATTGTGTTAGCTATTCTAAATATTTTTCCTATCTATATATTAAGTTCCCAATACCTGCACTAATACTTTGTTGTACATTTCACTGTGTCATGGAATATAATTTTTATGCATTGTTAGACTTAATTTGCTAATATTTTGCTGAGAGGCTTTGCATCTATGTTCATGAGTGATATTGGTCTGCAGTTTTCTTTATACATACTGTCTTTGTCTGATTTTGATATAAAGGCAATGCCAGACTCACAGAATGAGTCTGAAAGTATTGTCTCAGAGGCTATCTCCTGAAAAAGTTTGTAAAGAATTTGTATACTTTCTTTCTTACAACTACTTGGTAAATTCACCAGTGGACCCAACTAGGCCTGCTATTTTCCATTTCGGAAGGTTAATCATTTAATAGACATAGGTCTATTCAGATTGTCCATTTCTTCTTATGTTAATTTTGGCAGATCATGTCTTTCAAGGAATTAGTCAATTTTATCTAGGTAACACATTTGTGGGCATAGCATTGTTTAGAGTGTTCTTTTATTGTCATTTTAATATCCATAGATTCTGCAGTGATACTCCCTCTTTTATTTCTAATATTAGTAATTGTGTCTGAACTGTTTTTTCTTAGTTAGCATGCCTAGAGTTTTATCAATTTATTTATCTTCTTGAAGAACCAGCTTTTGGTTCTGTTGATTTTCTTTATTAATTTCCTGTTTTCAATTTTATTGATTTCTGCTTTAATTTTTATTCTTCTAGTTACTTTGGATTTAATTTGCTTTTCTTTTTGTCTTTTCCCAGTGTGAAAGCTGTTTCCTGATCATAGATATTTATTTTCAGTAGATGCATTTGATGCTATAAATTTCTTGTAAATACTGCTTTTACTGCATTGAACAAATTTTAATAAGTCGTGTTTTCATTTTCATTTTGTTTAAAATGTATTTCACATTTCTCTTCATATTTCTTATTTGATCTCCATATGTTGTTTAGAAATATATTGTTTACGCTTCACATATTTTGGACTTTTTATTTTTAGTGCATGTAAATACTTATAATTTTATTTTATTTTTAACTTAATTTGAAGTTCTGGGATACATGTGCAGGATGTGCTGGTTTGTTACATAGGTAAACGTGTGCCATGGTGGTTTGCTGCACCTATCAATCCATCACCTAGGTATTAAGCTCCGAATGCATTAGCTATTTATCCTGAAGCTTTCCCTCCCCACCACCACACTCCCAACCATGTGTGTGGTTCGCCTCCCTGTATCCATGTGTTCTTACTGTTCAGCTCCCACTTATAAGTGAGAACATGTGGTGGTTGGTTTTCTGTTCTGTGTTAGTTTGCTGAGGATAATGCCTTCCATTGGATTTTCAATTACCTTTTTGTTATTGTTACCTAGTTTAATTCCACTGCGATTTGAGGGCACACATCATATAATTTCTATTGTTTAAAATGTGTTAAGGTCTATCTTATGGCACAGAGTAAGGTCACCATTTTTCTCTCACCCAGAGCCTCTCAACTACCATATGACTTTTTGTCTCTATAATTTTGACAACTCTAATTACCTCATAAAAGTGCAATCATACATTAATTGTCCTTTTTGGCTAGCTTATTACACTCAATATAACGTCCTCAAGATTCATTCATTTTGTAGCATATGTCAATTTTTTTTCATTTTCAAAGATGAATAATATTTAATTGTACATACACATCACAATTTGCTTATCCATTTATCTGTTGATGGACACTTGAGTTCCTTCCACGTTTTTGCTATTGTGAATAATGCAGCTATAAACATGGGTGAATGGAAATCTCTTCAAGGCCCAGTTTTCAATTGATAGGGGTATACATTTAGAACTGGAATTGTTGCATCACATAGAAATTCTATTTTTAATATTTTAAGGAACATTTTCATATTTTTTTCTGGCAGTTACACTATTTTACATTTTCACCAACAATGCATAAGTACCAATTTCTCTACATCCTTAAAAATTCTTGTTATTTTTTGATTGTTCTTATATTAGCAATCCTAGTGAGTGAGAGGTTATAGATCATTGTAATTTTGATTTACATTTCTCTACTGATTGGTAATATTGAGCATCTTTTCACATGTTTATTGTTCTTTTGTGTATATTATTTGAAGAAATGTCTATTCAAGTCTTCTACCCAATGTTTAATATGGTTGTTTGTTTTATTGTTGTTGAGTTTCAATTCTCCATATATTCTGGATATCAATCCCTTACTAGATATATTATCTGAAAATATTTTCACCCATTCTTTGTGTTCCCTTTTTACTTTATTGACATCTTTAGATGCAAGTTTTATAAAAATTTTCAAGAAGTCCAGTCTGTCTATTCTTTCTTTCATTGCTTGTACCTGTGGTGTCATATCTAAGAAATCACTGCCAAATCCAAAGTCCTGTAGCTTTTGCCATATATTATCTTCTAAGAGTTTTATAGTTTTAGATCTTATATTTAGGTCTTTGATCCTCTTTAATTTTTATATATGTTATTAGGGCAGGATCCAACATTGTTCTTTTACATATGGATATGCCACTTTCCCAGCACCATTTGTTCAAAAGTTTATTCTTTTTCTTCTCCATTGAATGCTATTTTCAGTCTTGTCAAAATCATTTGATCATATATGTAAGGTTTTACTTTTAAGATTTCTATTCTATTTCATTGATCTCTATGTCTGTCTTTATGCAGTTACCACATTTTTTGGATTACTCTAGCTTTCAGTAAGTTTTGAATTCAGGAAGTGTTAGTCTTTCAGCTTTACCTTTATTCAAGATAGTTTTTGGCCCTTTGAGATTCCATATAAATTTTAGAAATGCCTTTTCCATTTCTGCAGAATATGTCTTTGGGAATTTTGTAAGTATTTCATTGAAATTGTAGATCTCTTTGAGTAGTATTGCCATCTTATTATTGTCACTCAATCCATGAACATGGGATGTATTTCCAATTATTTATGCGTTCATTAATTTCTTTCAGCAATGTTTTATAGTTTTTATTGTGCAAGTCTTCAGTTCATTGGTTAAGATAATTTACAAATATTTTATTTTTTGGATGCTATTGTAAATGGAATTGTTATCATAAATTCCTTTTCAACATTATTGGTTGTTACTGTATAAAATACAACTGAATCCTGCTACTTTGCTGAATACACTTATTAGTTATAATAACTTTTTGCCTGTGTGTATGTATACTCAATAGTTTTTGTACATACAAGATCAGAAATAATTTTATTCCATTCTTTCCAATTTGGTTGCCTTTTATTTCTTTTTCTTGCCAAATTGCTCAGCTAATACTTCTAATACTATACTAGATAGAAGTAGCAAAATAAGCATTATTGCCTTATCTCTGATCTTAAAGAAAAAACTTTCTATCATTCACCAGCATGTATGATGTTCACTATACGATTTTTATGTATTATTTTTATTTTGTTCAGGTAGTTTCCTTCTATTCATAAGTTGATGAGAGTTTTTATTATGAAAGAATGTCAATTTTTTCCAAGTACCTTTTCTGCATTAATTAAAATAAGCTTCTTAAAATCTTGTTAATATTGTGTATTACATTAATTTTTATAACTTGAACCATTCTTGCATCCTAAGAATAACTCTCAACACTGTCATGGTGTATATTCCTGTTAATATGATGTTGAATTTGGTTTGCTAGTATTTTTTAATTTGTTTTTTATTTTATTTATTTTAATTGACAAATAATTATTGTGTATATTTATGGGGTACAATGTGATGCTTTTATCTATACGTACATTGTAGAAAGCTCAAGGTGCTAGTTTTTTTGATAATTTTGGATTTATTTTAAGCAGGGGCATTGGACTATGTTTTTATTTTCTTGTAGTGCTTTTATTTGGCTTTGGTATCAGGAAAACACTAACCTTATAAATCAATTTGAAAAAAATTCTCTTTTCTTCAATTTTTGGAAGGCTTAGAGAAAGATTGATGTGTATTTTTTAAATGTTTGGGAGAATTCAACAGTGAAGTAATCAGATTCAGGGCTTTCCTTTATTGCGAGATCTTTGGTTATTGAATCGGTCTCCTTCCAGTTAAAGGTGTATACTTATGTTTTATGTCTTCATAATTTAATCTAAGTAGGTTTCTTTTGTATTTTTATTTTTTTTTTCTTCGAGACAGAGTCTTGCTCCTGTCACCCAGGCTGGAGTGCAATGGCACGATCTTGGTTCACTGCAACCTCCGCCTCCCAAGTTCAAGCGATTCTCCTGCCTCAGCCTACCAAGTAGCTGAGGTTACAGACATATGCCACGCCACCACGCTCAGCTAATTTTTGTATTTTTAGTAGAGACGAGGTTTTGCCATGTTGGCCAGGCTGGTCTCCAGCTCCTGCCCTGAGGTGATTCCCTTGCCTCGGCCTCCCAAAGTGCTGGGATTACAGGTGTGAGCCATCGCGTCTAAGTAAGTTTCTTGCTTCTGGAAATTTGTCTGTTTATGTAGGTTAACCAGGTTTTTGGCAAACAATTTTTTATAGTACTTCAGTATATTCCTTTTTATTCCTATAGAACTGGGATTAGTCACCACTTTCATTTTTGATTTCAGGAATTTGAGTCTTCTTTTTTTTGTTGGTTCATCTAGCTAAAAATTTGCCAATTTTGTTTATATTTTTAAATAACCAACTTTTGTTTTCATTAATATTCATTTATCTCTGCTCTGGTTTTTGTTAATTTCTTCTTCTAGCTTTGTGTGTAGTTTGTTATTCTTTTTTTTAGTTCTTTAAGTTGTAAATTTAAATTGTTAATTTGGGATATTTCTTGTTTTCTAAGGTGTTTATGGTTATAAATTTCTGCTAAGCACTGATTTGCTACATCTCATAACTTCTCCTAATATCTATCTTCTTACATTTATTGAGACTTACTTTGGTAACATATGGTCCATCCTGGAAAATGTTCCTTGTACACTTGAAAATAATAAGTATAGTGTTATTTGGGATATAGTGCTTTTATGTACCTCTGTCCAGTTACTAATAAGCTCATCAAAGATTTTTTTTTAATTTCTGTTACAGTATTTTTTGGTTTTGTTTTTGGTTTGTTTTTTATTTCTAGTATTTCTTTTCATTGTATTCTTAGTATTTTCACCTCTGTTCTTACATTGCACATCTATTTTTTCATACTCTTTATTCATTAGGGACCTTAGTATATTAATCATACTTGTTTTCAATCATTTGTCTGATATTTCCAATATCCTTGGCTTATATGGTTTGGCTGTGTCCCCACTGATATCTTATCTTGAATTGTAGATCCCATAATCCTCACACGTCAGGGGAAGGACCTGGTGGTAGGTTATTGAATAATGGGGGCGGTTACCTCCATGCTGTTCTCGTGATAGTGAGTGAGTTCTCATGAGATCTGATGGTTTTATAAAGAGCATTTCCCCTGCACATGTTCTCTTGCCTGCCACCATGTAAGACGTGGCTTTGTTCCTCCTTTGCCTTCCACGATGATTGTGAGGCCTCCCCAGCCTCGTGAATCTGTGAGTCCATTAAACCTCTTTTTCTTTATAAATTACCCAATCTCGGGTATGTTCTTATAGCAGCATGAGAATGAACTAATACAGTAAACTGGTACTTGGAGTGGGGTGCTGCTATAAAGATACCCAAAAATGTGGAAGTGATTTTGGAACTAGGTAACAGGGAGAGGTTGGAACAGTTTGGAGGGCTCCGAAGAAGAAAGAAAAATAGGGGAAAGTTTGGAACTTCCTAGAGACTTGTTGAATAGCTTTGATAAAAATGCTGATAATGATATGAACAATGAAGTACAGACTGAGGTGGTCTCAGATGGATATGAGAAAGTTGTTGGAAACTGGAATTCCGGCATGTATCAAAATGATTCCTTCCTCCTACTATTTGTTAGAAGGAGATGGGAATTTTTCTCCCATATTTACTGTAAGAACTTGGTCAAGCTCTTGAATATGACTCTGTCCTCCTACAGGTTTTAACTCTCAGACTTGCCCAACCTTTCCTCCAGTAATTTGACAATTACAGTTAAAGCTTTTCTACCCTGGTACTGATTCTCCTGGGGGTTTCTACTCTGGTATGTGGTAATTCTCTGTTACCTACCTGGTGAGCATCTCAAATTTTGTGCTTCCAGTTTGCCCTATGACATCACTTCTCTTATGGATTTTTATAAAACATATTGATTTCTTTACTTTATTCATCATTTTACTTTTTATAAGGATGAGGAGGCAAATTCAAGCTGTTTCCATGAGGAAGTGAAAATAGGAACTCAGTTCTATAATTTTTAAGAGTAAATAACTAGCAGAAAAAAAAGCCACAAAATTTATATCATCCTATATTTTATCCTATGTAAAATCACAAACTCCATATTTCTCAGGCTATTTAATATAGATATTCAACTTGTATTTGGTACCAGTTATATAACAACCAATATATAGTTGTTCCCCAGGGCCAGGTCAGAGGAGGCTTTGCTATTTGCATTCAGCATTAGGTATAGTTCTAAATAAGCTATTCTGCCTTCTCAGTGTCACCTTTTTTTTTTTTTTTTTGAGACGGAGTCTCTACCTTTTAGTTAGTCCTAAGCAATAAAAGCAGAGATCAGGCATGCTGTGCAATGGATGTTATGTTGAGTAAAATGAATTAATTACAGGCTAATGCTGAATTTAAAACATTTCTGAGATAACAGGCTCTTTAAAGTGTTGACAATAAATTGATGTTTAAGTGTGTCATTATTGTCTTTGATCAAAACACAAGTAACACAGGATTTCGATCAAAACTATAAGTTGTGTTGCCCCTGAATAATTTAATATTTTGAGTGGCATCTAGTACCAACACTTGCCCAATCTCTACACTCTGCTTTTTAAATTTTTAATTAAAAATACAAGTTAATAACTCCTACTATCTATTCACAGACAAATTTGTGTGCATGTATGTGAGTGTGTGTGTGTTTTTAACAGCAGTCTCTACCTTTTAGTTCGTCTTAAGCAATAAAAGCAGACATCAGGCATGCTGTGCGATAGGTGTTATCCATTGCAAACATTTGAAATAAATGTTTTAAATTCAGGTGTGTGTGTGTGTGTGTGTGTGTGTGTATACATGTAGGTATACATGTATATATGGATGAATATATGTGTCTGTGTTCGTGTTTACATATATATGTATATAAAAACACATACATACACAGTCATGCATCACTTAATGAAGGGGATGTATTGTGAGAAATGTATTGTGAGATATTTTTGCCATTTTGTGAACATTATAGAGTGTACTTACACAACCCTTGATGCTATAGCCTACTACACATCTAGGCTATCCTTGAGTAGCATGTTAGTGTACTGACTACTGTAAGCAGCTGTAACACAATGGTAAGTATTTTTGTATGTAAACATATCTATCATAGAAGAAGATCTAGAAAAATAGGAGATTATAATACTATGGGACCACTGTTGAATATGTGGTCTGTTGTTGGCCAAAATATCAACATGTGGCACATGACTATATGTATATATGGAAATATAGTCTTATTCATTTTTCAGAATATCTGGTTATTTCACTTGTTTCTTTGAAAATTATTTTCCCAAGCTTTATAATAAGGCTTAAACCTCTTCTGCTCCAGAATCTGTTTTTGAGAGCCTATTGTGTGCTTCTGATTCATAGGCCTGGTCCCTGATCGGTCACCTAAAATGGTTTTGTGGCAGTATCCTTCTAAAGCACGCAAATAAATAGATGAGATTATGCAACACTATTTATTTACTAAGATTCTGTTTTCACTGATTGACATCTGAACCTATATGAAATATGGTTTTATTTTCTCCCAACAGGGTGAGTCAAGTCTGTCACTTACATTCTCCCAAGTCAAATATCCTTTTTATCATATCAAAAGTAGGAAAATGATTTTCATTAATCAGAGCAGAGAGCCTAAAGCTTAATTCCTTGCTTCAATTTATCATGATTTGTATGTAGTTGAAAGGAAGCCAATTAATGTACTTTCTCTTTTTGCTCTTATTAATTAGTAGACATGCTGAAAACTGTCAGAATTAAAATCTTTCTTAGATTATTTTTCTCCTTTTAACTTTCTGGAAATAATGGTAGAGATTTTTTCTTTGAAGTTAACTGGAATTGTCAACTTGTATACTAGCACCAACAGTCAAAAATTACACTATAGAAATAAAAACCTTTCCATTAAGTATTATTTGAAGCCTTAGTACTGAGAAAGAAAAAATAATTGGTTGTTATGTCTATTCTCTGTCAGGTTTAGAAAACTGTTTTAAGTGTTTATTTTTTATTCCTTGATGTTCCTTCTATAAAGGTAAAATAAACAACTAAAATCAATCATGTCGAGGAAAGAACAAACATTAATTTTCTTGAGGAAACTCAAACATATACTTATGATCAAACTAATGTTTAACATTTTCCATGTTTAAAGGGAGATATTGTGCCCAGACATTTTTTCCTGAAGATTTATACAAGTCAGCTGCCACTATAGCCAAGTGTTTGAAGCTTTAATTGGTCCTTATTATAGTTGGATCATAAAGGTAAAAAATAAAAATCTCAGTGAAAGACATTGGGTGTTAAAAATATTTGAGCCTTTCAGCTGTCACATGCAATTTTCTGTAATCCATATGAAAATTCAGCATGTCTCTAATGCAAATATGTTGGTAAATGGTTTCACTTCCAACAATATTAAGGAATTTAATAGAGACTAATGGAAAATAAAAGAATACTGCTACATGACTAAGAAGAGGCTTATATTAACCTTTTTTGGGAGTCATAAACCTCAATATAAAAGGCAGAAATTAGGTAGGATGTGTGCTAATACATACTGAGATGGAGATTTCCTCCTCTTTAAACAAGATAATTCATTTTCACTGGCTGACTCCTTAAAAGCTACTCTTTTTCTATTTTTATTTTAAAATCAGGGTGACAAGGAAGTGAGATAATCTTTAATCATACAGGAGCTTTGTGTATAGCATGCTCAGATGCTATTAGACAATATTATACATACATTAGACAATACAGTATCAGGGCTGAAAGAAAATTTATATTTCCTAATTCAAGATACAAATAAGTATATTGAATAGCTCTACAAACTTGCCGTTCTAACTTTGGGCAGTGGACCAGCAGCATGGACATCATATAGGAGCTTGTTAAAAGTGTAAAATTGGCCAGGCATGGCGACTCACGCCTGTAATCCTAGCACTTTGGGAGGCCGAGATGGGTAAATCACTTGAGGTCAGGGGTTAAAACCAGCCTGGCTAACATGGTGAAACCCTGTCTCTACTAAAAATACAAAAAAAAAAAAATTAACCTGACTTGGTGGCACGCACCCGTAATCCCAGCTGCTCAGGAGGCTGAGGCAGGAGAATCGCTTGAACCCGGCAGGCAGAGGTTGCAGTGAGCCGAGATCAAGCCACTGCACTCCAGCCTGTGCAATAGAGCGAGACTCCATCTCAGAAAAAAAAAAAAGGGATCCACTCTAAGTTTTCAGAATCTTCATTTAAACAAGATCTTCAGGTGATGCATGTACACATTGGAGTCTGAAAATTCTGTCCTGACAACATCTCCCCTAAATGCTAATCCAGGTCCAACATCTTCAGTTTCTGGGTAATTAATAAGGGTAACCTACCTTATAGTGGATAATTTCAATGTTTATGATCTTCCTGATAAGAAGGGAAAAATCTTCTTGTATCCAATTGACCAAATTCTTGTCCTAGGGCCAATCAAGTTGAGTTTTATTCCTTTTTCAGAATAGTCTATTGCATACTTCAAAACTTGTTCTACCTTCTTACTCATCTCTTCCTCCAATTCCTTTAGTCAGTCCTCAATTTATAAAGTAATTATTCTTCTATGTTGGATGTTCTATCTAAACTCCATCCTGATGATTGGGAATCAGGTGTAATTTCTCCATTTATCAATTTGAAATGCAGTATTCCAGTAATGAAAGAAGAATTGAGTGGCATTGTTGTCTCTCACATTCTACACACATTTTCTCTATTAATTCTGCCTAAAGATTGCATTTACCATACTTGAGAGAGTGGGAACATAACATGAAGTGGGGGACTCATACTGAGTCTGTAATTGTCCGAGGCCATGTCTCTATTTTTTCCTCTTTTTATTCAATGTATGTATGTCAAATCAATTCTTGGATGCCCAAAACATAACTCTAAAAAGTTGAACATGCATTGCTACATACATTTTTTTCATATCTGAAGCAATTTCCCTATAAACTTACCATATTAGAGAATTTCATCTCAATTTAAATAATAATTTTTATGTTATGTATTAGTTATTTATTTGATATAATGTCTCTTGAAAATAGACGGAATTCTCCGCTATCATCATGCACACCTAAGATATTAAGATTCTGGGCTGAGCATGGTGGCTCAAGCCTGTGATCCCAGCACTTTGGAAGGCCGAGGCTGGTGGATCACCTGAGGTCAGGAGTTCAAGACCAGCCTGGCCAACATGGTGAAACCCCGTCTTTACAAAAAGTACAAAAATAATTAGCCAGGCATGATAGGGACTGCCTGTAATCCCAGTTACTCAGGAGGTTGAGGCAGGAGAATCACTTGAACCCAGGAGGCAGAGGTTGCAGTGAGCTGAGATTGCGCCACTGCACTCCAGCCTGAGTGACAAAGCAAGAGTCCATCTCAAAAAAAAAGATTCTGATTCACTTTCTTATGTCATTGTGTGTATGTATATGTTTGTTGGATATAAATTTACTTTTTTAAGGCAAAAAATATGGTTTATGTTTTTAAAATATGCAAAATAATTTCACTATGAAATTTCTTCATTGGCATGTGACTTAGTATTTATTTCATATTAACCAGATTCAGTTGCTCTGATAAATCTGTGTGTTTTAGAAAAATTTATTTTTAATAAATACCTATTTTTAAGCCAGAAGATAAACCTTACATTTGTGCATCCATGTGTAAGCGATCCTGCTTGGTGTCATGGAGCCAAGATACTAAAACATTAATAAAATAATTTGTAAAAACTCCATTCACAGACTAACAAATAATATATTTCCTCAAATTTTCTGGAATATACTACTGACTTGTATTAATGTAATCTGAATTTTCAGATATAAATACCAGTCAGTGGTTGGTTGTTACAACTTAAAAGCAATCAGGTTGGGAAGACCTTCAAAATATTGGTCATTAAATCGTAAATAAAATTTTTCTTAGAATTGGACCATGGTAAGTGGAGTGCCTTAACTTTTCTTAGTTCAAACTCTGCGAATTGACTCTAACATTCGTAATCATGCCCTTTTATGTGCTTTAAGCGGAGATACTGTTGGTCTATACTTTGTAAGAGAGCAGGTAACTCTAGCACAGAAGAAACTATATCACATGGAACTGGGTAGGACTTCATTGGCACTATTCCATTTTTATCAATTCAGACTGTTGCTCGCAGTCTTGCTTTCAATCTGCAGGTTGTATTCTGAGAGGATTGCAGCAGTAATAAAACATGGACGGTGCTGGCTTCTCCTCTCTCTGCTCTCCACCTACAACAGCATCAAAATAGGACTGACAGCCACAAGCCTCAGTCTTCTCCCTCTAGCTCTGTCTGTCCCCATTCGTTAATAGAAGTAGGTGGACCTCCTTTCAAAGTTCAGTGAACATGGCTTTGGCATCTTCTGCTAATGTCATATGCTGTTATTGTGTAGTTTTCCAAAGGAAGTAGCATTCTTCAGCCAATTTTCTACTGGCTGCACCACCTTTTGTTTCCTGGATTGCTTTTTCCCAATGTGAAGTCCTTAGATCAGTAACGCATGTATTGTAAGGATGAACCATTCCTTGCTGAGTTTAACTTGAACTTTCTCACAGATGATGTTAGCCTCTTCCTTTTAATGGTGTTTTGACTGTAGGAGCTTTATCGTCTTCAGCACACCTCTCTGGCTCGCCCAGGTGGTGTTGATGGGAGTGTTGTCCAGGTCATAGTAAAGGGCCTGCGCGCGGCTCAGCCCCCTAACACCACATGCGGCGGGCTTGTGACCCCTGAATTTACTTAAAACAAACAAACACTTTGCATTCCAATCACCTAACTTATTTAATTGAGATATAAAGCATTATAAAGGCCTAAAACACTACATGAGCTGACTTCATTACCTTTTAACTTTATCTTCTATTTTTCTAAGTTTCCCTCATATCCTCCTTACTCAAAAGGTGTCCTATAAATAACGGCTGCCCTGACCACCCAGGTGCTTACAAACTCGATTTTCTTATTATTTATTTATTTATTCAAATCTCTTAACTTCATCTAAATACTAAACTTTACTTACTTTTTTCATTTATTGCATGCCCCCCACCACCACCCCCATGCCGTCAAACGCATGCTAGTGTGTTTTTTTCACATATTATTCCCATAATTTAGACTGCTGCATGGCACTCTGCAGGCAGCCAAAAACGTTTGCCAGATGAATGAATGTGTAACCTGTTTTCTCCTTAAACCCATCTGAGCTCATTTATAGACTGAGAAAAACAGCACTTACTGTTTTTCAGTTTGCGCATTTATAGATTGAGAAAAACAACACTTACTTTATAGGATGTTTGTATGTGTGAAGTTCCCAATCCCAGGTAAACTCTAACTATAGCTGCTTATATGATTTAGAACACATTTTTCTTCAGTCCACAATTCCCAATGGAACAAATTTTTGAAGATTATTAAACAAAGCACGTAATCTCTTTTTTCTTATTTCTTTTTCATAGTACCATTGCCAATAGTTATAACAATTGTTAGAGTTTTTCTAACTTATATAAGTAATTTGTTAGATTTTTTCTTCTTTCTCTGTTTACTAGAAGTCATATTTGAATTGATTGTTTTTGCTCATATGTTAATGATTAGAAGGTGATGAGGAATAGTGCTAGCTCTTACCTGGAGGAGTAATGAGCCTTGGAAAAATCTGCAGACACGAGTGTAGCAGCTTTTGATGGGACTTCTGCTCACTAGCTTTCCCTATATAGTCAATGATATTTATCTGAACAGATTGCCTGTCATGTGCTAAAACAAACCAAAAGGAGAAAAAAGTGGGGGCGGGGAGTTAATTTATATGGGAATGTAGATCTAGAAACGAAGGAAAAAAGGAAAAAAAGGAAAGAAGGAAAAAAACCTTTTTTCGGGTGTCTTGCATTTAAACGATCCCCTGTGTATCATGAAAAATTGATGGCTGTGTACATTTTTTCTCTGCTAACTCCAGACTAAAATGACAGCCAGTGAAAGTGAACCCCTCCCTTAGGAATAGCTAGAGGTTATACCCATCTAGAACGTTCAATACTTATTATTTTAGTAATACTGCCAGTGTTCATCTCCAAGACACCAATATTATCTTAGAAAATTTAGTAAAAAGTGAACACGTATAAGAAAAAATTTTGGTAAACCGTCCAAAAAGCAGATAGATGTTAATAACAGGTTTATAAATAAGTATAGATATATTTATTTATAAACCTGTTATTAACAGGAAGGAAGGAAGGAAGGAAGGAAGGAAGGAAAGGAACGAAGGAAGGAAGGAAGGAAGAAAAGTAAAAGGGAGGGAGGGAGGAAGAAGTTGGGAGAGAAGGAAGGAGGGAGGGAGGGAGGAAGAAGTTGGGAGAGAAGGAAGAAAGGAGGGAAGGAAGAAAGGAGGAAAAAAAAGGAAAAGAAGGAAGGAGGGAGGGAGAGGAGAGGGAGGGAAGGAAGAAGGGAGGGAAAAAAGAAAGCAGGAAAAGAAAGAAGGAAGGAGGGAAGGAGGGAGGGAGAGGGGAGGGAGGGAAGGAGGGAAGAGCATGATGAGAAGGGAAAGGAGGGAGGGAGGAGATTGTTAAAGCAAAACATATAACCATTCATTACTTGCAATGGGGATGTCTGAAAATTCATTTGTGTGAATGTATTTATATTTATAAAGGTTTTTTGTGCATTTGGGAGCTTCCAAGCACAAGAAACAAGGGCTAACCACTGCAGTGTCAAACTTCTCTTTACATAGTAAGCCAAAATTGTTGATAACATTTTCTTTGTTTCTGATCAAAATACAGTATATTTTTGTATTGTGTTAGAGATTTTCATATTTTCTCATCTATGCCAGATATTCAGAATATTTATCTTTCCCATCACTGAATTATCAAAAGAAGAAAAAAATATTATCATTATCATGGCTAATGAGGATGAGTGTGGTAGTGGGAGAGAAGATCGAAAGGAGGTAACTCAAAGGTGATGAAAATTTGTAAATTTAAAGGTCATTTTCGGGTACTAGTTTTACTTGAGCAAATATTCCTGCCAATTATTGCATTTTCATCCTTATTGAGAAAAAGCTTTCTCTCTTTTCTTGACAAAAATTCTGTTTTTTTTCTATTTTCTTTTCTCATTTTTAAACAAATGGACAGTGTATTTGCAGATTCTTCTTTGATAGATGGTATAGTAAAACAAAATTGATAGACTTGGTCATTTTGTTTCTGTCCTACATTACTTTTAGGGAGGTCTATTTTTCATCGTTGTGATACATATACAAAATTTAAACCTGGCACCAATCTGTTATGTATTGATAGGGAGTGAATACCTCAGGGACAAGCAGCATCAGCATCAAGAAATTTGCTAGAAAGTCAAGTTACCAGCATCCCTTCAGATGTACAGAATCATACTTTTTGTGAATGAGGTCATCCAATATCTTCCAGACAATCCTTAGGCATAGTAATATTTGAAAACCGCTCCTCTAAACAGAGAATCTCAGACTTCTATATCCATGGGAAACACCTGGGGTTCTAAGAAGAAATCAACAGTTGTGGGCATAAATCCTAAAGTATTGAATTTACTAAACCTGGTGTAGTGTCCAGCAATCTGTATCGCTTCTATGTTACTCTAAAGTCTAAAGTCTGAAAACTAAGCTGAAGTTGCTCAAGATTAATCTTTAGTTATAGCGGCTATTTGCACTGGAGCTTCTCTAAAGTCCTGCATCTTTATTTCCATAAGTTGATCCTTATCAGAGTAAAACACAAGCAAACTAGCAAGCAAACAATGCTATTACCTTACAGAAGAATGTTCAACATCTTCACAGTGGCATGCTCCTCCTATCACAGTCTATTCCCAGCTTACCTAACTAACCTCCTCTTCAGCCACTTCTTGTACTCTGTGTGTATTCTCACCACTGTGTTATGAGCTTTCTTCACCTTCATATATTTATGTTTCTTTTGCACAGAATGGCCTTCTTCCCTGATCTTCCTGTTAAATATCTGTGTACTACTGAAATGTCACCTTTCTTTTTCAAAGAATTCCCTGAATATTTCTTTTATGGCAGAAATGATTATTTATTCCCAGATCACTTTATATATATTTCAGAAAATATACGGATAAATATTTCGTATTGTGTTGTAAGTAATTTTGCATATCACATGTTTTTGGAAACACTAAGAAAACTCCATTAGACTATGTTGGTAGGAAGTCTTTGAGGACCAGGTACAGATCTCACTTATCATTCTGACTACCTCTTATAACCCCTATTACACGTTAGGATCACAATAAATACTTTTCCAAATGTTTTGTTCAACTTTGTTTCAACACAAAAAGTGAAATCACATATTATAGAAAACAATTGAAAAGTTGAAGATTCTGAATTGAGGTTCAACTTCAATTTGCCAACTAAGGGATTTTGAATGAGTTCTAAGCCTCTCTGGACTTTATATCACTCTTCTGTTAAAAAAAAAAAAAAAAAAAAAAAGACCAGAATACAGTAAGTTTCCATCATTCAAAAATATAAAAATAAGTTTTCTTCTTTAAAGGTAATCTTACGTGAACCTTACTTGAAATTCTATCACATAATATAATAAAAGCTAAACTCTTCCAGTTGAAGAGGGAGACTGAGGAGGACAAAACCTTCCAGGAAAAATGAAAGGATATGTACCCGAAACTAATATATGTATGATTATTTCTATAGGTATTATGAGAGGCAAAACTCTGGTATGTGTTATAAAATCAGGATTAAGCATCGTATTTCTCCCATGTATATCTTATATTAACATAACCTTTTTATTTTATAATATGTCACTAACTTTTTAATATTTAGAAAGTTGGGAGGAGACTGATTTGCGGGAAAACTCAATCTCCCACGTGGAATGGCCTTGCAGCAATTAAATTCTTTCTTTACTGCAACACCATGGTCTCAGTGAATTGGCTTTGCCTGTGCAGTGGGTGCCATAGTTTGTCAGCCTCCCACTGGTAGAACAGACCTGGAGGTAAACTCTGGTGGCCACTTACTGTTTTTGAGGCCCTCTTCTGGCACCATCTCTATTGGTGAGGTGCTGTTGACCCATAGTGCCTGGGCCTACTTGCAATGGAGAAATATTTTTTTAAAATAATGTTCATCTTAACAGATGTGAGGTGATATTTCATTGCAGTTTTGATTTGCATTTTGCTAATGATTAGTGTTTCAAGAATATTTTATATACATGTTGGCAATTTGTATGTCTTATTTTAGAGAAATATTTCTTCAAGTTTTTTACTCATTTTTTTTTTAATCAGGAAGGTCTTCCATTAAGTCTTTAATTCATTTTGAGTTTATTTTGTGCATAGTATAAGATATAGGTCTAATTATATTCCTTTGCATGTGAATATCTTGTTTTCCAAACATTATTTGTTGAAGAAACTATCTATTACCTATTGTGTAGCCTTGGCACCCATGTTGAATATTACTTGACCAACCCTTTCCTTTCCCAGGATGAAGTTAGGAGTTGGGGGTTATCTCCTACTTGTTTCATGATGAGCCAGGGAGAAGGCCTATGGAAAGTGAGTGCTCCACACTGTGGCTTTTGTTCTCAGTGGCCATCAGCCTGGTACCCTTCCTATTAATGCTTAGATTCAGGCAAGACAAAAATCATTTTATTGGGAAATGCTTCAAAAAGTCTTAATGTTGGAAATATATTTTAGTCTCCTCTTTTCCTTCCTGGGAAAAAAGACATGGGCTAGGAATTTTCCTCTAATTGCGATACACTTAGTTGGAGGGAGGGACTATGATATGTGATTGCCACAAATTTTTTACAGGCTTTGATGTTGTTAATTTTTTTGTTTGCTTGTTTTTTGAGACAGGGTCTCACTTTGTCATTCAGTCTGGAATGCAGTGGTGTGATCTCAGCTGCCTGTAGCCTGGACATCCCCAAGCTCAGGTGATTCTCCCACCTCAGCCTCCCAAGTAGCTGGGACTACAGGCACACACCACCATGCTCAGCTATTTTTGTTTTGCATTTTTTTTTTCTCTGTAGAGATGGGGTTTTGCCATGTTGCCCCCATGTTCAAGGCTGGTCTTGAACTCCTGGGCTCAAGCGATCTGCCTGCCTTGGTCTCCCAAAGTGCTAGACTTACAGGCATGAGCCACCACACCCAGCCTGATGTTGCTGATTTTATGTTCACCTGAGGTACCTAAGCTTCTTAACTGGTTTCTGGATTTTGTATAAAGAAAATTGGTCCTTGTACTAATGTAGAGTTTGTGTCTCTATTGGGAGTGGAGGGTATCAGGCATCTTGTTCTGTCATCTTACTGGTGTCATTTATTTTATTTTATTTTATTTTATTTTATTTTATTTTATTTTTTATTATACTTTAGGTTTTAGGGTACATGTGCACAATGTGCAGGCTCGTTACATATGTATCCATGTGCCATGTTGATTTCCTGCACCCATTAACTCATCATTTAGAATTAGGTATATCTCCTAATGCTGTCCCTCCCCCCTCCCCCAACCCCACAACAGTCCCCGGAGTGTGATGTTCCCCTTCCTGTGTCCATGAGTTCTCATTGTTCAATTCCCACCTATGAGTGAGAACATGTGGTGTTTGGTTTTTTGTCCTTGCGATAGTTTACTGAGAATGATGGTTTCCAGTTTCATCCATGTCCCTACAAAGGACATGAACTCATCATTTTTTATGGCTGCATAGTATTCCATGCTGTATATGTGCCACATTTTCTTAACCCACAGCCAATATCATACCGAATGGGCAAAAACTGGAAGCATTCCCTCGGAAAACTGGCACAAGACAGGGATGCCCTCTCTCACCGCTCCTATTCAACATAGTGCTGGAAGTTCTTGCCAGAGCAATCAGGCAGGAGAAGGAAATAAAGGGTATTCAATTAGGAAAAGAGTAAGTCAAACTGTCCCTGTTTGCAGATGACATGATCGTATATCTAGAAAACCCCATTGTCTCAGCCCAAAATCTCCTTAAGCTGATTAGCAACTTCAGCAAAGTCTCAGGATACAAAATCAATGTACAAAAATCACAAGCATTCTTGTACACCAATCACAGACAAACAGAGAGCCAAATCATGAGTGAACTCCCATTCACAATTGCTTCAAAGAGAATAAAATACCTAGGAATCCAACTTACAAGGGATGTGAAGGACCTCTTCAAGGAGAACTACAAACCACTGCTCAATGAAATAAAAGAGGATACAAACAACTGGTGTCATTTTTATAGTAGAAACACTTATTCAGCTTCACTCCACATTAGTGTTCATTTAAATATTCAATATTTTAGTTAATTAGTTCTTTATATATGTAAAGCTAGTTACCTAGTCATTATGGTCACTGAGCCACTAATGCTAGCAGGGCTACTCTATCCCTGCACTTTTGTACCAATGAACTAGGTTGGCTGTTTTCAAAAATGTGTATGCCATTTGTGTTTTTTATTGTAATTATATAATTAATTTAAATATAATATTTTTGTGAAAATTTTATTGTGAAAAAGTTCTACTATAATATGAAAAAATAAGTTGCTAAAATGATTTTGTTCAGTTGTGAAAAAGACAATTTTATAATTTTAAAATCATGAAAATATAAATTTTTTTCTGTAGAAATATGACTGTTTTATTATTTGACTTATTATTTTACTTGATTTTGTATAGATTCTCTGTGGATTTTTGTACAAATCCATAATATGTATACATATTTATAGCATACATGTAATATTTTGATACAATTACACACTGTATAATTATAAAATCAGGGTATTTATGAATTCATCATCTTAAATATTTACTGTTTCTTTGTGTTTGGATCATTTTACATCTTCTAGCTATTTTGAAATATAAAATAAATTACTGTGAACTATATTCACCATAATTGGTTATCAAATACTAGAACTTATTCCTTCTAACTGTATGTTTGTACCCATTAACCAGCTTCTTTCCATGCCTATCCCATCCCAAATCCTTTAAAGCCTCGAACAACCACCATTCTGCTTTCTACCCCCATGATGTCAACATTTTTGCCTGCCACATGTGAGAGAACGTGCAACATTATTCTCTCTGTGCCTGGCTTATTTCACTTACCATAATGACTTCCAGTGTCATTCATGTTTCTACAAATGATAGAATTATATTATTTTTGTCTGAATAGTATTTTATTGTGTATGTAGACCACAGTTTAAAAAATCCGTATATTCACTGATGAACATTTAGGTTGATTCCATATCTTGGCTATTGAGACTAGTGGTATAATAAAGATGGGGGAGCAGATATCCCTCTGATAAACCGATTTTCTCTCCTTTAGATAAATGCCTATTAGTAGGATTGCTGGATCATATAGCAGTTCTATTTTTAGTTCTCTGAGAAACCTTCATACTAGTTTTCCTAATGGCTGTATTAATTTACATACTCACTGACAGTGTATAAGAGTTTCCTTTTTGCCACATCCTTACCAACATTTATTATTGTTTGTCTTTGTGATAATAGCCATTCTAACTGGGATGAGAGATATCTCATTGTAGTTTTGAGTTGCATTTCCCTGATGATTAGTAATGTTGTGCTTTTCTGTTGTACAGGCAGATTTTTTCTTAATATGTTAAATTATTCATTCACTTAAGAACTCAAAGGTATATTTATTGTGATATAAAATATCAATTAGTACACTTACTTGAAATATCTTTTGTCTGAATCAAACCAAATAAGTGTAAAATAAATGTACCTGTGTGCATTAAAAGTTAAAATAAAATGTTTTATATCTATAGATATATATAGATATCTTCTGTAGATCGCTAAAATATATCCCTATGTATCTATATATAAAATAGATAACTGTGTCTATGTTTATTTATCTATGTTTTGAAATGATTCTGTATGATAAACGACTTTTCCTATTAACTGCCCTACTACTTGTCCTGGTGACATTTAATAAAATCCTCTGTGGTATATTAAATGAGAGGCATATTTAAACCACTAAGTGTTAATCATCAAACCAAAGAAATGTAACTCACTGTCATCCATTATACACAAAATCCGGGGAGAAAAAAATAGATAACACTCGATTTAAATAACAACTCATTTTTAATGAAGTCACATAAATTAGATAAATTGGTATATATAGCCATATGTAATGTTAGTAAAATTTTAAATGTTATATCCAGAGTGAAATCAATTTGGCTAACAGTCAAGTTTAGTAGAATGTTTTGCATTTTTTAGAGGATGTCTGGGTTTCCAAAATGTTTTATGAATGTTTCACTGTAGATGCAAAGAGAGCAATGTCTATTCAATAAATAAAAATAGCAATTAATTTGATCAGTCTTCTGAAGAACAGAAAAATAATATATAAGCAGTTCTTTTTTTCTTATTTTTTAAATTTTAAATTTTTATGGATTCATAGTAGGTGTACAGATTTGTGGGATACCTGAGATATTTTGAAATAAGCATGGAATGTCAAATAATCACATCATGAAGAACTGGGTATCCATTCCCTCAAGTATTCTTTCTGTTACAAACAATCCAATTAAATTCTTTTAGTTATCATTTTTTATTCTTCAACTTTTATTTCAAGTTCCAGGGTACATGTGCAGGATGTGCAGGTTTGTTACATAGGTAAACGTGTGCTATGGTGGTTTGCTGCACAGATCAACCCATCACCTTGGTAAGAAGCCCAGCATGCATTAGCTATTGTACCTGATGCTCTCTCTACCCCAACCCTCCCCAACAGGACCCGATATGTGTTGTTCCCTGCAGCTGTGGCCATATCTTCTCACCACTCAGCTTGCACTTACATGTGACAGAATGCATTGTTTGGTGTTCTGCTCCTGCATTAGTTTGCTGAGGATATTGGCGTCCAGCTCCATTCATGTCACTGCAAAAAAAAAAACATCATCTTACTGCTTTTCATGACTGCATAGTATTTCATGAGTGTATATGTCACATTTTCTTTATCATTGATGGGCATTCTATCATTGATGAGAATTTGCATTGATTCCACGTCTTTGCTATTGTGAATGGTGCTACAATGAGCATAGGTGTGCATATATTTTTATAATAGAATGATTTATAATACTTTGGGTATATACCAAGTAGCAAGATTCCTGGGCCAAATGGTATTTCTGCTTCTAGATATTTGAAGAATCGCCACACTATCTTCCACAATCATTGAACTGATTTACATTCCCACCAACAGTGTAAAAATGTTCCTTTTTCTTCACAGCCTCCCCAGCATCAGTTGTTTCCTGACTTTTTAATAATTGCCATTCTGACTGGCATGCTATGATATCTCACTGTAGTTTTTATTTGCATTTCTGTAATGATCAGTGCGTTGAACTTATTTTCATATATTTATTGGCTGCATGAGTGTCTTCTTTTGAGAAATATCTGTTCATGTTTTTAGCCCGCTATTTGTTGGGGTTGTTTTTTTTCTTGTAAATTTGTTTAAGTGCCTTGTACACTCTAAATATTAGACCTTTGTCAGATGGATAGATTGCAAAAGTTTTCTCCCATTGTAGGTTTTCTGTTGGCTCTGATGATAGTTTCTTTTGCTGTGCAAAAGCTCTTTAGTTTAATTGGATACCATTTGTCAATTTTTGCTTTTGTTGCAATTGCTTTCGGTGAGTTCATTATAAAATGTTTGCTTGTGCCTATGTCCTGAATGATTTTGTACGCACAATTTTAGTTATTTTAAAGTGTACAATTATTATTGACTGTAGTCACTGTTGTGCAATCAAGTAGTATGTCTTAGTCATTCTATTTTTTTATACCCATTAACCATTCTCACCTCCCCCAATCCCCCTACTACAATTTCCAGCCTCTGATAACCATTCTTCTACTCTCTATTCCTATGAGTTCAATTATTTTGATATTTAGATCCCACAAATAAGTAAGAGCATGTGATGTTTGTCTTTTTGTGCCTGGCTTATTTCACTTAACATAATGAGCTCCAGTTCCATGCATGTTGTTTCAAATAACAGCATCTCATTGTTTTTTTTTTAAATCTGAATAGTATTCCCGTGTGTATATGTACCACATTTTCTTTATTCATTTATCTCTTTATAGACACTTACATTGCTTCCAAATCTCAGCTATTGTAAACAGTGCTGCAAAAAATAGGAGAGTACAGATATATTTTTCACTATACTGATTTTCTTTCTTTTGTGTATATACCCTGCTGTGGAATTGCTGGATCATATGGTAGGTATATTTTTAGTTTTTAGAGGAACTACCAGACTGTTCTCCATAGTGTTTGTACTAATTAACCTTCCCCCCAACAGGGCATGAAGGTTCGATTTTTCTCCATATACTTACCACCTTTTGTTATTGCTTGTCTTTTGGATATAAGCCATTTTAACTCGGATGTGATGGTATCTCATTATAGTTTTGATTTGCCTGATTTATATGATGATCAGTGATGTTGGGAACCTTTTGATATGCCTTTTTGCCATTTGTGTGTCTTCTTTTGAGAAATGTTTATAAAAATCTTTAGCCCATTTTAATTGGATTATTAATTTTTTTCTTATAGAGTGGTTTAAGTTCCTTATATATTCTGGTTATTAATCCTTTGTCACATGTTTAGCTTGCACATATTTCCTCCCATTGTGTGGGTTGCCTCTTCACTTCATTTATTGTTTTCCTTGGCTGTGCAGCTTTTTAACTTGATGTAATCCCATTTGCCCATTTTTTCTTTGGTTGCCTGTGCTTGTAGAGTATTGCTCAAGAAACTTTTGCCCAGACCAATGTCCTGGAGATTTTTCCCAATGTTTTCTTGTAGTGGTTTCACAGCCTGAGGTCTAAGATTAAAGTCTCTAATAAATTTTGATTTGATTTTTGTATATGGTGAGAGATAGGGGTCTAGTTTCATCATTCTTCTGCGTATGAATATCCCGTTATTGAAGAGACTCTTATTTTCCCAGCATATGTTTCTGGCACCTTTGTTGAAAATGAGTTTAGTATAGGTATGTAGATTTGTTTCCGGGTTCTCTATTCTGTTGCATTGTATCTGTTTTTATGCCAGTACCATACTGTTTTGGTTACTGTAGCTCTGAAGTATAATTTGAAGTCAGGTAATGTGGTTCCTCTAGTTCTGTTCTTCTTGCTTAGGATATCTTTTGCTATTCTGTGTCTTCTGTGGTTCCATATAAATTTTAGGCTTTTGTTTAGTATTTTTGTAAAGAATGTCATTGGAATTTTTTTAGGGATTAAATTGTATCTGTAGATTGCTTTGGGTAATATGGACATTTTAACAATATTGATTCTTATGCTCATAGAATATTTTTACATTATTTGGTATCCTCTTCAATTTTTTCATCAATGTTTTATAATTTTATTATAGAAATCTTCCACTTCTTTGGTTAATTCCTAGTTATTTAATTTTATGTGTGGCTACTGTAAATGGAATTATTTTAATTTTTCCTGATTTTTAATATTTTGTATTTAAAATTTTATCTTTTCTTGCTAAATTGACCCCTTTATCATTATATAGTGACCTTCTTTGTCCTTCTTACAGTCTTTGTCTTTTGTCTAAGTATAGTGACTCTTGCTTTCTTTTGTTTGTTTATTTCCAGTGGCATGAAGTATCTTTTTCCATCCCTTTATTTTTAGTCTCCGTGTGTATTAGAAGTGAAGGGTGTTTCTTGTAGGTGACAGATCAATGGGTCTTCTTTCGTTTATTCATTTAGCTACTCTATCTTTTGATTGGAGAGTTTAGTCCACTTACAGTCAGTGTTGTTATTAATAAGTAAGGACTTACTCCTGCCATTTTGTTACTTGTTTTCTTGTTGTTTTGTGGTGTTCTCCTCTTTATTTTTTTTCCTATCTTCCCATAGCGAAGGTAATTTTACCCTGTGATAAAATTTAGTTACTTCCTTTTTAAATTTTTGTTTATCCAGTGTATGCTTTTTGGTTTGAAGTTACCATGAGGCTTGCAAATACTATTATTTGCAAAATAACCCATTATTTTCACCCAATAAAAACTTAACACTGCGTAAACAAACAAAAATAAAATTAAGAAAATTATACACCTTAACTTCACCCTCTCACTTTTTTACTTCTTGTTGTTTCTATTTCTGTATTATTGTATTGTGTATATCTTGTAAAGTTATTGTAGTTACTATTTTTGATGGTCCATTGATTACTCTTTACTTAGGATAAGAGTAGTTTACACACCACAGTTATAGTATTATAATATTCTGCGTTTTTCTGTGTACTTACTATCACCAGTGAGTTTTGTACCTTTGGCGTGATTACTTATTGCTCATCAACATCTTTTCTTTCTCACTGAAGTACTCTCTTTTAGCATATCTTGTAGGACAGGTCTGGTGTTTATGAAATCCCTCAGCTTTTGTTTGTCTGGTAAAGTCTTCTTTTCTCCACGTTTGAAGGATATTTTGTCCAGATATACTATTCTAGGGTAAAAGTTTTTTCCTTCAACATCTTAAGCACGTCATGCCACTGTCTCCTGGCCTGTAAGGTTTCCACTGAAAAGTCTGCTGCCAGATGTATTGAAGCTCCATTGTATGTCATTTGTTTTTTTTCTCTTGCTGCTTTTAGGATCTTTTCTTTATTCTTGACCTTTGAGAGTTTTATTATCAAATGCCTTGAAGTAGTCTTCTTCGGGTTAACTCTGTTTGGTGTTCTGTAACCTTCTTGTACTTGGTTATTGATAGCTTTCACTAAGTTTGGAAAGTTATCCATTGTGATCTTTTTGAATAAAATTTCTACCTCAACTTTTTCTCTATCTCCTCTTTAAGGCTGACAAGTCAGATTTGTCTTTTGGAGGCTATTTTCTAGATCCTACCGGTGTGCTTCCTTGTTTTCCATTATTTTACGTTTTGTCTCCTCTAGCTGTATATTTTCTAATACCTGTATTCAAGTCCACTGATTCTTTCTTCTGCTTTATTAATTATGTTAAAGGACTCTGATGCATTCTTCAATTTGCCAATTGCATTTTTTCAGCTCCAGTATGCCTGTTGATACTTTTTATTTCAATCTCTGTCAAATTTATCTGATAAAATTGTGAATTTCTTCTCTGTGTTATCTTAATTTTCTGTACATGTTTCCTCAACACAGCTATTTTGAGTTCTCTGTCTGGAAGGATACATAACTGTTTCTGCAGGATTTATCCCTTGTTTCTTATTTAGTTCATTTGGTGAGGTCATGTTTTCCTGGATGGTGCTGATGCTACTTGATGTTCTTTGGTGTCTGGGCATTGAATATTTTAGTATTTATTGTAGTCTTTATTTTCTGAGCTTGTTTGTACCTGTTCTTCTTGGGAAGGCTTTCCAGATATTTGAAAGGATTTGGGGGTTGTTATCTAAGCTGTATCTGCTTTAGAAAGCTCAGTAATGCTGCAGTTCTTGCAGACTCTTAGAGGTATCTTTTTGATGGTCTTGGACAAAATCGAGCTGAATTCTCTGGATTACCGAGTGGAGACTCTTATTCTCTTCTCTTACTGTATCCCCTCCAAACAGTCTCTCTCTGTGTTCTGAGTCACCTAAATCTAGGAGTGGAGTGACACAAGCACTCCTGTGACCACCACCACTATGACAGCATTGGATCAGGCCTGAAGCCAGCACAGCCCTGGGTCTTGCCCAAGCCCTGCTGTAACCACTCCCTGGCTACTGCCTATGTTCACTCAAGCCCCCTGGGCTCTACATTCAGCAGCTGGCAAATCTAGCCAGGCTGTTTCCTTCACTTCAGGGTGATGAGATCCCTCACCCCTGCATGGGTCCTGAAGTGCCATCCAGTAACTAGGGACTAGAGTAAAAATCCTTAAAATTGCCCCTGATGTTTTGTTGTACTGCAGCTGAACTAGCATTTAAATCACAAGATGGAGTCCTTCTCAATCTTTCCTCCTTTTTCCAAAGGCAGAGGAGCCTCACTCTATAACCACCATCACCACAGGCCCACATGGAGTTCCGACAGACTACCACTGATGTTCTTTCATGGCTCAAGGTCTGTTAAGTCAGCTTATGATGAATGCTGCCTAGCCTAAATCTCACCCTTCAATGTAGTAGGCAAGTCTAGAGTTTCTACTCAAGAGTGAAGTCCCAAAATGAGTGACTCCAAGGGCCCGCTTGGTGCTCTACCCCACCCTGTGGACATCCTAAAGTACCCAAAGTGAAGACAAGACAATGTCTCCTTTACTTTTCCCTCTGCTTTTCTCAAGCAGAAGGAATTTTACCCCATAGCCACCACACTG
Organism: Symphalangus syndactylus; assembly: GCF_028878055.3. Classification (NCBI taxonomy): domain Eukaryota; kingdom Metazoa; phylum Chordata; class Mammalia; order Primates; family Hylobatidae; genus Symphalangus; species Symphalangus syndactylus. The sequence goes on along the minus strand of NC_072428.2, from coordinate 31,139,025 downwards.
TTAATGTGCTGAGTCACACCTGAACCAACAAGTTACATAGGCTTACACAAGGCCCTCAACATAGTACTCAGGTATCAGTGTTGGTTATTCAGGGCTCAAGGTTCTTCAGGTAGTAGGTGATGAAAGCTGCCAGGAGAGTGGGTCTTTTCTTTGAAGGCATTGAAGACAGTGGGTTCTCTTCTGGCCCAGGGTATGTCTAGGAATGTTGCCTGGGAGCTACAGTCTAGCATAAGGCCTCACAACTCTGACCAGTACCCTGTCCTCCTGTGGCTCAGCTCATATCCAATATGCAACACAAAGTCCTCCATACTCTTCCCTTTCCTCTCCTCAAGCAGAAAGAAGGTGTCTCTTTTGGAGCCACAATCTGTGCCACCTGGGGTTAGGAGACGGGTGATGCCAGCACTTTCTTAGCTTCCCCAGGTGATATCTCAGTGGGTCACATGCACCCCACTCCCCACCCTCTTCCAGTATATTTTTTCTCGGCCCCATTCAACCATGGACTCCACTAAGATTTTCAGTCCTTAAGGCCTAGATTGTCTTTCAAGTTTACTTAGAGACCCAGACGCAAAGCAGATTGGCCCTTGGTGGGGAGGTTTGCAGGAACTCAAGTTCATACTTCTGGTTTCAGCAATTCATCTTTGGTTGTAGCTGGTTAAAATGCTCCCTCTTTGGGTGAGCCTCAGGTGAGTTTCTTCTGTTTATTTGTATTTTGTTTGTTTGCTTGTTTATTTTTTTCCTGCTAACAGGACAACATTGAGTTCAATGTCTCATAATTGCTATGTTCTCCTTCCCCCAGCACACAGATGCTTTTCACACCATGATGGGGGTGACTGGGGGATGGCATTCGCAATTAAACACCATTTTTTTTTTAAGTGAAAGCAAGTTCATTAAGAAAGTAAAGGAATAAAAGAATGGGTACTCCATGGGCTGAGTAGCCAATTAAAGACTAGTGTTTTTTAATCTTTTTACTTCCTCTTTCAGTGACAGTTTGTTAAAACCAGATACTATGAGGGTTCACCTGATTTTTATTTCCATGGAGGTGTTTCTTCTTTGTAGATGGTTGTTAAATTTGTGGGTTTTTATGAATGGTGAAGAGACAATCAGTGGGGCCTTCTATTTTTGCCATCTTGCTCCACCTCTATAAGCAGTTTTTTTTGTTTGTTTGTTTGTTTATTTGTTTTGAGATGGAGTCTCGCTCTGTTGCCCAGGCTGGAGTGCAGTGGCATGGTCTCAGCTCACTGCAACCTCTGTCTCCTGGGTTCAAGTGACTCCCCTGCCTCAGCCTCCCAAATAGCTGGGACTACAGGCACATGCCACCACCCCCAGCTAATTTTTTGTATTTTTAGTACAGACAGGGTTTCACCGTGTTAGCCTGGATGGTCTCGATCTCCTGACCTCGTGATCTGCCTGCCTCAGACTTCCAAAGTGCTGGGATTCCAGGTGTGAGCCACCACGCCTGGCCAAGCAGTTCTTTAAATAAGGATTTAAACATGTCATTTGTGTTTTAAAAATATTTTTCAAATAAGAGAACTAATAAAATAGGAAAGTAGTTTGAAAAAATATGTTCATACTATGAAATCTATTTAATTTAAAGAAAATGCTAAAAATATTTATATGCAATCTAAAACAAGCCTTCAAAAATTTTGATATTTATATACCTAACGATTTTTTTTTCTGGCCACTGTTAGAAATGTGGTCCTTCTAGGAAATTATTATTTAGCTAAGATCTAAAAACAGTTGACAGACATTTCAGATTAAAATATGCTTTTTCCAATGTGGTATGTTAAATTATGGTTTACATTCACCAGAAATTCACATAATATTGTGCTAAAGAGTCTGATTTTGAGTCTGTCTCCACAGAACTTATTGTATTTCTATATATGAAAAGTGAAGTAAAAGATTTTAAGTACCCCAAATTTTGCCTACTATTTGGTAGATTTCAGTCCCTTCTAAGTATTTCTCTTCATACACAATGCACTTAACTTTCAAATGTTTAGGCTTGAATAACTCTTTAATATCAGTGGCCGTGACGAGGGATGTGAAGGACCTCTTCAAGGAGAACTACAAACCACTGCTCAATGAAAGAAAAGAAGATACAAACAAATGGAAGAACACTCCATGCTGATGGGTAGGAAGAATCAATATCGTGAAAACCGCCATACTGCCCAAGGTAATTTATAGATTCAGTGCCATCCCCATCAAGCTACCAATGACTTTCTTCACACAATTGGAAAAAACTACTTTAAAGTTCATATGGAACCAAAAAACGGCCCGCACCGCCAAGTCAATCCTATGCCAAAAGAACAAAGCTGGAGGCATCACACTACCTGACCAAACTATACTACAAGGCTACAGTAACCAAAACAGCATGGTACTGGTACTACAACAGAGATATAGACCAATGGAACAGAACAGAGCCCTCAGAAATAATGCCGCATATCTACAACTATCTGATTTTTGACAAACCTGACAAAAACAAGCAACGGGGAAATGATTCCCTATTTAATAAATGGTGCTGGGAAAACTGGCTAGCCATATGTAGAAAGCTGAAACTGGATCCCTTCCTTATACCTTACACAAAAATTAATTCAAGATGGATTAAAGACTTACATGCTAGACCTAAAACCATAAAAACCCTAGAAGAAAACCTAGGCAGTACCATTCAGGACATAGGCATGGGCAAGGACTTTATGTCTAAAACACCAAAAGCAATGGCAACAAAAGCCAAAATTGACAAATGGGATCTAATTAAATTAAAGAGCTTCTGCACAGCAAAAGAAACCACAATCAGAGTGAACAGGCAACCTACAGAATGGGAGAAAATTTTTGCAACCTACTCGTCTGACAAAGGGCTAATATCCAGAATCTACAGTGAACTCAAACAAATTTGGCCATCAGAGAAATGCAAATCAAAACCACAGTGACATACCATCTCACACCAGTTAGAATGGTGATCATTAAAAAGTCAGGAAACAACAGGTGCTGAAGAGGATGTGGAGAAATAGGAACACTTTGACACTGTTGGTGGGATTGTAAACTAGTTCAACCATTGTGAAAGTCAGTGTGGTGATTCCTCAGGGATCTAGAACTAGAAATACCATTTGACCCAGCAATCCCATTACTGGGTATATACCCAAAGGATTATAAATCATGCTGCTATAAAGACACACGCACACGTATGTTTATTGTGGCACTATTCACAATATTCACAATAGCAAAGACTTGGAACTAAGCCAAATGTCCAACAATGATAGACTGGATTAAGAAAATGTAGCACATATACACCATGGAATACTATGCAGCCATAAAAAATGATGAGTTCATGTCCTTTGTAGGGACATGGATGAAACTGGAAACCATCATTCTCAGCAAACTATCGCAAGGACAAAAAACCAAACACCGCATGTTCTCACTCATAGGTGGGAATTGAACAATGAGAACACATGGACACAGGAAGGGGAACATTACAGTAATTTCCTTTTCTTAAAAAATGGGAATTTCTGGAAGATAATATAAAATAACACTAGCATTTTCTCTCCCTTATTTTTGTTTAACTCCAAAGCAATAGTTTTGTGTACTAAAATATACTTACTGTCTTAGAGAAACACTCCTGCAGAATTAGGATACTTTACGTGTGTTTCCAGGCCTTGGTCAAGTGCAGTTGACTCTGAAAGCCAGAACCAATACTATTCATTCATTGATTCATTCATTCAAAGACAGGCTGTCACTCTGTCGCCAGGCTGGAGTGCAGTGGCATAATTATAGCTCATTGCATTGTCAAACTTCTGGGCTCTAGTGATTCTCCCACCTCAGCCTCTTGAGTATGTAGGATTACAGGTACAACACCACCCATGGCTAATTTTACTTGTTTCAACTTTTTGTAGAGACAGGGTTTTGCTGTGTTGTCCAGGCTGGTCGTAAACTCCTGGCCTCAAGTGATCCTCCCATCTCAGCATTTCAAAGATCTGGGATTACAGGCGTGAGCAATTCTGCCTGGACCAAAATACTGTTAATGTGATGGAAAGATTTTATTTCTAAATTTGAAGGACTGTGAGACAAACTATAGATTGCAGTAAAATCACAGCAATGTTATTAGAACAATTTTCCTCTCCATCCAAGTTTTGCTTTGACTTTGAGTCAGTGTGAACCACATTGTAGTTATTGGCTTGCATTATCTTCATGAAGACTCTAATACAGCTGTGCACATAGCAATTGCTTGGAAATTTTGATTTTGTTATCTTTGCAACTGCTTTTTTTAAGCTTTCCTTAGATGAAAAATATGTTAATGTATGAATATCAATGATATTGCATACTGTATTAGTATGGCTTGCAGAAATGCCTGTCCTTCTCCCTTAGACTACAAGACAGACTGGAGAGACTTAAGTTTTATAAGACTTAGATGTGAATATTTGCTCTATGATAAGCCAGTACTACACCTTTCGAAAGTCACTTTCCTGAGCCTTTTTTCCTTCATCAGTATAATGCCAACAATATTATACTCCTCATTTCATATAGTTACTGTGAAGATTAAATAATGTAGAAATTATATCAACTGTGAAGTGTTTAGGGAGCACATTTAAATCCCACAATACCTCTATGGCATGAGTATTACTTGCTTTTTATTTTTACAAATTTATTGGGTGCGAGAAAAATTTTGTAACATGTGTATAGCACATAGTAAGGAGATTTAGGATGTCCATCGTGAGGTACAATATATTTTTGTTAAGTATAGTTATCCTACACTGCTATTGTGTTAGTCAAGGTTCTCTAGAGGGACAGAAATAATAGTATATCTATGTTAAGTTTATTAAGAAATATTAACTCACAAGATCACAAGGTCTCAAAAGCTGAGGAGCAAGGAAGCCAGTCCAAGTGTCAAAGCTGAAGAACATGGAGTCAAATATTTGAGCGCAGGAAGCATCCAGCATGGGAGAAAGATGTAGGCGGGGAGGCTAAACCAGTCTAATCTTTTCACATTCTTCTGCCTGCTTTTTATTCTGGCTGCACTGGCAGCTGATTCAATTGTGCCCACCCAGATTAAGGGTGGGTCTGCTTTTCCAGTCAACTGACCAAAATGTTAATCTCCTTTGACAACACCCTTACAGACACACCCAGGATCAATACTTTGCACCCTTCAATCCAATCAAGTTGATACTCAGTATCAACCATCACAGCTATCAAATATTAAACTCATTTTTTTCTGTCTTTCTGTGTGTTTGTGCCCTTTAACCCACTTATCTTTATCCTGCCCTCTCCCCAAGACTCATCCTTCCAAGTCTCTGTTATCTGTTTCCACTCTCTACCTCCACATGTTCAAAATATTTGGCTCCCACATACAAGTGAGAACATTCAATATTTATCTTTTTATGCCTGAATTATTTCACTTAAGATAATGACCTTCAGTTCCATCCATGTTGCTGCAAGTGAAATTATTCCACTATTTTATGGCAGACTAGTATTCCACTGTGTATATATACTACATTTTTAAATCTATTTATTCATTGATGAACACTGAGGCTGATTTCATATCTTTGCTCTTGTGAATAGTGCTGCAATAAACATGCAAGTGAAGGTATCCCTGTGACATGTTGATTTCTTTTCCTTGGGGAAGATACCTAGTGTTGGGCTCCTGGATCTATCAGTAATTCTGTGTTTAGTTTTTTGAGAAATCTCCATACTGTTTTCCATAGTGGCTGTAATACCCCACATTCCCAACAACAGTGTGTATAAGTTCCCTTTCTCTGCGTTAAAATCAACATCTGTTACTTTTGGTCTCTTTAACTAAAGTCATTCTGACGGAGGAAAATGATATCTCTGTGGTTTTGATTTGGATGTCTCTTATAATTGCTGATGTTGAACATTTTTTATATACCTAATGGCTGTTGTATGTCATCTTTTGAGAAATGTCTATTCATGTCCCTTGGCCACTTTTTAATGGGATCTTTATGTTTTTTTTCCTGTTGAGTTGTTTGAGCTCCTTACATATTCTGGATATTAGTCTCCTGTTGCATATATAGTTTGCAACTATGTTCTCCCATTCAACAGGTTTTCTGTTTACTGCTATTTCTTTGGTCCACAGTAGCTTTTCAGTTTCAGTCCCGTTTGTCTGTTTTTGTTTTTGTTACCTGTCTTTTGAGGTTTTAGTCATAAGTTAATTGCCAACATCAATATCCAGGAGAGTTTTCCCTAGGTTTTCTTCCAGTATTTTAAATTTTAGGTCCTACATTTAAGTCTTTAATCCATTTGGGGTTGATTTTTATATATGGTGAGTGACAGGGTTTCAGTCTCATTCTTCTGCATATGGCTATCCAATTTTCCTGGCACCATTGATTAAAGAAGGAGTTCTTTTTCTAAAGTAAGTTCTTGTCAGCTTTGTAGAAGATCAATTGGCTGTGGCTTTATTTCTTGGTTCTGTATTCTGTTCTATCAGTCTATGTGTCTATTTTTGCACCCATGCCATTCTGTTGTGGTAACGATAGTCTTGCATTATATTTTGAAGTCAGATAATGTGATGCCTCCAGCTTTGTTCTTTTTTATGTGTGTGTGATTTATTTTTGTTTTCTTCTATTTTTATTTTAATTTTTATTTTAAGTTCAGTGATACATGCGCAGGGTTGTTATATAGGTAAACTGCATATCATGTAGTTTTGGTGCACAGATTATTTTGTCACTCAGGTAATAAGCACATAGGCACAGTACCTAATAGGTATTTTTTAAAAATCTCTGCTCCTTCCACCCTCCACCCTCAAGTATGCCCTGATGTTTCTTGTTCTCCTTTTTGTGTGCATATGTTGTCATTGTTTAGCTACCATTCATAAGTGAGAACATGTAGCATTTGGCTCTCTGTTCTTGCGTTTGCTTAGGATAATGGCCTCCAGCTCCATTCATGTTGCTGCAAAGGACCTGATCTAGTTCTTTTTTATGGCTGTGTAGTACTCCATGGTGTAGAGGTACCATTTTTTTAAATCCAGTCTATCATTGATGGGCATGTACTATGATTTCATGTCTTGTTATTGTGAATAGTGCTACAATGAATATTCATGTGCATGTATCTTTATGGTAATTTATATTCTTCTGGGTATATAGCCAGTAATGGGATTGCTGAGTTGTAATGCTTATAGCTATTTGAGGAACTGTCATACTGCTTTCCATAATGGTTGAACTAATATATACTCGCACCAACAGTGTATAAGCATTCCCTTTTCTGTGTAACCTCACCAGTATCTGTTGTTTTTGACTTTTTAATAATAATAGCCATTCTGACCAGTGTGAAATTGTATCTAATTGTGGTTTTGATTTGCATTTCTCTAACAATTAGTGATGTAAAACTTTTTTCATATTCTTGTTGGCCACATATATGTCTTTTTTTAAAGTGTCTGTTCATGGGTTTTGCCCATTTTTAAAATGAGATTGTTTGTTCTTTGCTTGTAAATTTGTTTCAGCTCCTTGTAGATTCTGGATATTAGATTTCTGTCAGATGCATAGTTTGCAAACATTTTCTTCTATTCTGCAGGATGTGTGATTCCTCTTTTTTTTTTTATTATACTTTAAGTTTTAGGGTACATGTGCACAATGTGCAGTTTAGTTACATATGTATACATGTGCCATGTTGGTGTGCTGCACGCATTAACTCGTCATTTAACATTAGGTATATCTCCAAATGCTATCCCTCCCCACTCCCCCCACCCCACAATAGGCCCCAGTGTGTGATATTCCCCTTCCTGTGTCCATGTGTTCTCATTGTTCAATTCCCACCTATGAGTGAGAACATGCGGTGTTTGGTTTTTTGTCCTTGTGATAGTTTGCTGAGAATGATGGTTTCCAGCATCATCCATGATCCTACAAAGGACATGAACTCATCATTTTTTATGGCTGCATAGTATTCCATGGTGTATATGTGCCACATTTTCTTAATCCAGTCTATCATTGTTGGACATTTGGCTTGGTTCCAAGTCTTTGCTATTGTGAATAGTGCCGCAATAAACATACGAGTGCATGAGTCTTTATAGCAGCATGATTTATAATCCTTTGGGTATATACCCAGCAATGGGATGGCTGGGTCAAATGGGTCAAATGGGTCAAATGGTATGTCTACTTCTAGATCCCTGAGGAATCGCCGCACTGACTTCCACAGTCGTTGAACTAGTTTACAATCCCACCAACAGTGTCAAAGTGTTCCTATTTCTCCACATCCTCTCCAGCACCTGTTGTTTCCTGACTTTTTAATGATCACCACTCTAACTGGTGTGAGATGGTATCTCACTGTGGTTTTGATTTGCATTTCTCTGATGGCCAGTGATGATGAGCATTTTTTCATGTTTGTTTTGGCTGCATAAATGTCTTCTTTTGAGAAGTGTCTGTTCATATCCTTCACCCACTTTTTGATGAGGTTGTTTGTTTTTTTCTTGTAAATTTGTTTGAGTTCATTGTAGATTCTGGATATTAGCCCTTTGTCAGATGAGTAGATTGCAAAAATTTTCTCCCATTCTGTAGGTTGCCTGTTCACTCTGATGGTAGTTTCTTTTGCTGTGCAGAAGCTCTTTAATTTAATTAGATCCCATTTGTCAATTTTGGCTTTTGTTGCCATTGCTTTTGGTGTTTTAGACATAAAGTCCTTGCCCATGCCTATGTCCTGAATGGTACTGCCTAGGTTTTCTTCTAGGGTTTTTATGGTTTTAGGTCTAACATTTAAGTCTCTAATCCATCTTGAATTAATTTTTGTATAAGATGTAAGGAAGCAATCCAGTTTCAGCTTTCTACATATGGCTAGCCAGTTTTCCCAGCACCATTTATTAAATAGGGAATCATTTCCCCATTTCTTGTTTTTGTCAGGTTTCTCAAAGAACAGATTGTTGTAGACATGTGGCATTATTTCTGAGGCCTCTGTTCTGTTCCGTTGACCTATATCTCTGTTTTGGTACCAGTACCATGCTGTTTTGGTTACTGTAGCCTTATTGTATAGTTTGAAGTTAGGTAGTGTGATGTCTCCAGCTTTGTTCTTTTTGCTTAGGATTGGCTCGGCAACACAGGCTCTTTTTTGGTTCCATATGAACTTTAAAGTAGTTTTTTCCAATTCTGTGAAGAAAGTCATTGATAGCTTGATGGGGATGGCATTGAATCTATAAATTACCTTAGGCAGTATGGCCATTTTTATGATATTGATTCTTCCTACCCATGAACATGGAATGTTCTTCCATTTGTTTGTATCCTCTGTTGATAGTTTTTTTTTTTTCCTGCAGTGCGGAAGCTCTTTAGTTCAAATGAATTTTACTTCTCAATTTTTGTTTTTGTTGCAATTACTTTTGGCAGCTTTGTCATAAAACCTTTATGAAGTCCTATGTCCAGAATGGTATTTCCTAGGTTTTCTTGCAGCATTTTTTATAGTTTTATTACTTACATTTAAGTCAATACATCTTGAGTTGATTTTTGTATATGTTGTAATGAAGGAGTCCAGCTTCAATCTTCTGCATATAGCCAGCCAGTTATCCCAGATTTCTGGGCTCTCTATTCTGTTCCATAGATCTATATGTCTGTTAGTGTACCATTAACATGCTGTTTTGGTTACTGCGTCCTTGTAATATAATTTGCAATCAGGTAATGTGATGCCTCCAACTTTCTTTTAACAATATTAATTCTTCCTATCCATGAGTGTGGTATACCTTTCCATCCATTTTTGTCATCTCTGATTTCCTTGAGCAGTGTTTTTAATTCTCCTTGTAGAGATCTTTTACCTCACTGCTTAACTGTATTCCTAGATACTTTTTATTCTTTGTGGCAGTTGTGAATGGGATTGTGTTCCTGATTTGGCTTTGAGCTTAGACATTGTTGGTGTATAGGAATGCTGCTGATTTTTACACTTTTATTTTGCTTAATGAAACTTTTCTCTAGCTGTTTATCAGATAAAGGAGATTTTAGGCAGATATGGGATGTTCTAAATATAGGATCATGTCATATGCAAACAAGGATAGTTTGACTTTCTCTCTTCCATTTTGGGTGCCTTTTATTTCTTTCTCTTGTCTGATTGCTCTGGCCAGGACTTCCAGTACTGTGTTGAATAGGAGAGGTGATAGAAGGCATCCTCGTCTTGTTCCATTTTTCAGGAAGATTGCTTCCAGCTTTTGCCCATTCTGTATGATGTTAGCTGTGAGTTTTTCATAGATGTCTCTTATTATTTGAAGTATGTTCCTTCAATGCCCAGCAAAAATCTCATCCACCATAATCAAATTGGCTTTATCCCTGGAATGCAAGGTTGTTTCCACTTACACAAATCAATAAATGTGATTATTATATAAACAGAATTAAAAACAACACATAATTATCTTGATAGATGCAGAAAAGGCTTTTGATAAATTTCAACATCTGTTAATGTTAAAAACCCTCAAACGACTAAGCAGCTTGGTTCTTTTGCTCAGGATTTATTTGGCTATTCAATATCTTTTTTGATTCTCTGTGAATTTTAGAATAGGTTTATCTAATTCTGTGAAAAATGGCATTGGTATTTTGATAAAGATTAAATTGAATCCTTAGATTGTTTTGAACAACATTGCCCTTTTTATTATGTCAATCTTTCTATTCCATGAGCCTGAATTGTATCAAATTGTTTTTCTGCATCTACTGAGATAATAATTTTTTTTATTTATTCTGTTTATGTGATTTATCATATTATTGATTGTATATGTTGAACTCTCTTTGAGTCCATGGTACAAATCCTACCTGATCATGATGTATTATCTTCTGATGTGCCATTTGATTTGGTTTGCTAATAGTTTGTTTAGGATTTTTGTGTTTCTGTTGATCATGGATATTGGCCTGTAGTTTTCTTTTTTATTGCATCCTCCTCTGGGTTTGGTATCTAGAATAATGCTGTCTTTGTCAAATAAGTTAGGGAGAATTCCCTCCTCTTTTATTTTTGAAAATAGTTTCAGGAGGCTTATTATTAATTCTTAGTTGTATTTTTGGTATAATTTGTGAATTCATCTGGTCCTGGGTTTTTCTTCATTGTGAGAGTTTTTATTGCTGTTTCAAATCACTAGTTATTACTGTTTTTTTTTTTCATATTTTCTATTCTTCATCTAATTTTGGTAAGTTGTATGATTCCAGGAATGTATCCAATTCTTCTAGATTTTCCAGTTGTATAATTGTTAATAATAGTCTCTCATAATCTTTTGCATTTCTGAGGTATCAGTTGTAATGTCTCCTTTTTCATTTCGGATTTTATTTGGATCTTCTTTGCTTGCTAAGTCTAGTGAGTGCTTTATCGGTTTGTTTAATCTTTTTGAAAAACCAGCTTTTTATTTTATTAATCTTTTGTCTTGAATTTACTTTATATTTTATATAGTTATGCTCAGGTCTTTATTATTTCTTTTGTTAATTTTGTGATCAGTTTGCTCTTGCTTTTCTAGTCTCTTGAGACATTTTGTTGGATTGTTAATTTGTAAACTTTCCCCTTTTTGTGTAAGCCTTTATTGCTATAAACGTCCCTCTTAGCATTGTTTTTGCTTGAACCTACATGTTTTTGTATGTTGTGTTTTCGTTGTCATTTGTTTCAAATAATTTTTTTATTTTCATCTCAGTTTTTTCATTGACACAATGGTCATTCAGGAGCATATTGTATTATATATATAACCATATATATAACTATATATATAACTATATATATATAACCATATATATAACTATATATATAACCATATATATATAACCATATATATAACCATATATATAACCATATATATAACCATATATATAACCATATATATATAACCATATATATAACCATATATATATTGTTTCCAAAGTTTTTACTAGTATTAATTTTTAGTTTTCTTTTATTATAGACTGAGAAGATACTTGATTCAATTTTAATTTTAAAAAATCCTCTTAGAGTTGTTTGGTGGGCAAACATATGGGCTATCCTGGAGAATGTTTCATGTTCATATACATTTTTTAAATCAGAACGTGAAACATTCTCCAGGATAGCCCATATATTAGGCATATGGGCTATAATATGGAGTAGCATATGTATGAATGCATGTGTTTTTTAAATAGAATGTTTCATGTTTCTTAGATCCATTTGCTCTAAAGTCCAGTTTATATCCAATTTTTTTTATTAATTTACTGACTACATGATCTAAGGCTGAAAATGGGATGGTGAAATCCCCCACTAGTTGATTTCAATATCATTACATAATGACTACTTTTTTGCTATTCTTAAGTTAAAATCTATATATCTAATACAAGGATAGCTACTCCTGCTTACTTTTGGTTTCCATTTTCATGCAATATCTTCTGCCATCCGTTTCTTTCGCTCTGTATGTATCTTCACTGGTAAAGTGAGGGTTTTTTGTTTTGTTTTGTTTTGTTTTTCTTGTTAAGTACCATATAGTTGGAGCATTTTTTAATCCATTTCACCATTCCATATCTTTTAAGTCCATAATTTAACTTGTTTGCATTCAAGATTATTACTGATATGTAAGACTTTGTTTCTGTTATATTAATTGTTTTGTTTGTTTTGTATATTCTTTATTCCTATCCTTTTTTTGTAATGTTTCATGATTGTGGTTTGGTGTATTCATGTAGTGGTATCATTTGAGTAGCTTCTATTCCTCGTTTTTGTGATTGCTTTTGTAGTGTAGTTTGTACACTTGTTTTCATGATGATAAATGTCATCTTTTTGCTGCTATGTTTAGGACTCTCTTGAACATTTCTTTCAGGGCCAGTCTAGTGGTAATGAATTCTCTCAACATTTCATCATCTGGGAATTATTTTATTTTTCCTTCATTTATGAAGAAGAATTTCGTTGGATATAGTGTACATTGGGGGTAATTCTATTATTTTAGGACTTTGAATATATTATACCATTCTCTTATGGACTGTGAGGTTTCTGCTGAGAAATTTGCTGTTAGACCGATAAGATTTCTTTTATAGGTAATTAGGCACCTTTCTTTTGTTGATTTTAGGATGTGCTTTTTATCTTTGACTTTACACAGTCTTATAATGTACTCTGCAGAAGACATTTTTGCATTGTATCTATCTGGGGGTCGTCGAGCCTTCTGTATGTGAATATCTAAATCCCTTGCTAGACTTGGGAAGTTCTCATCTATTATTTCACTGAATAGGTTTTCTAATCACTTCTTTGTTTCCACTTCCTTGAGGATACCAATAATTGAGAAATTTGGTCACTTTATGTTATCTCAAATGTCATAAAGGTTTTGCTTATTCTTTTTTATTCTTTTTCTTTTTTTTTTTTTTTTTTTTTAGAAGGAGTTTCACTCTTGTTGCCCAGGCTGGAGTGCCAGGGTGCAATCTCAGCTTACTGAGACCTCCGCCTCCCAGATATCTTGCCTCAGCTTCCCGAGTAGCTAGGAGTACAGGCACCTGCCACCATAACTGGCTAATTTTTGTATTTTTAGTAGAGACGAGGTTTCACCACGTTGGCCAGGCTGGTCTCGAACTCCTGAGTTCAGGTGATCCACCCCCCTCAGCCTCCCAAAGTGCTGGGATTACAGACGTGAGCCATCGCGCCAGGCCTCTTTATTTTTATCTGACTGAATTATTTCAGAATATCTGTCTTCAAGTTCTGAGATTTGTTTTTCTATCTAATCTAGCCTATTGTTGAAGATTTTAAGCCTTTTCCCATTTAGAAAAGAAAAGCACAACTCACTGCCAGTACTCATTAAATTTTACATTAACATACTCTTTGAGGCTGAAGCAAATCCAACTGATTTTCAATGTGAAAATAAAATATAAAAACTGTTCTTAGAGTTATTTCATCAGAATCTCTTTACTTCTTTTTTTCTCTTTTGACAGTCTTGCTCTGTCACACAGGCTGGAGTGCAGTGGCACCATCTCAGCTCACTACAACTTCTGTCTCACAGGTTCAAGGGATTCTCATGTCTCAACTTCCTGATTAGCTGCGATTACAGGTGTGTACCATCACACCCAGCTAATTTTTATATTTTTAGTAGAGAGGGTTTTCACCATATAGGCCAGGCTGGTCTTGAACTCAAGAGCTCAAGTGATCTGCCTGCCTTCCTCTCCCAAAGTGCTGGGATTACAGGTGTGAGCCACCACACCCTGTCCTCTGGTTGTTTTTTAAACTACCTGTCTTTTTATTAGATTTCTCATCATATCCTAAGTTAGTTTTCTATTTTTCTGTATTTTTCCTTATAATTATCTTGTATCTCATGGAGTTTTTAAAAATAAATATTTTGAATTCTTTATCCTGAATTTTGAAAATGTGTTTTTGTTTAAGATCTATTGCTGGAGAATTATTTCTTTGAAAATGTCATAATTTTCTGCTTCTTAATGTTTTCTCTTCATTCACATCGATATCTTCACATCTGATGTAATCTTCATTTCTTTTTATTTTTGAATTTTCCCTCATAGGGAAAGACTTTTTCTTTTTCATTCTTTCTCTCTCTCTCTCTCTTTTTTTTTTTTTTTTAGAATGTGCAGGTTTGTTACATAGGTAAACATGATGTGCCATGGTGGTTTGCTTCACCTATCAACCAGTTACCAAGGTATTAAGCCCCACATGCATTAGCTATTTGTCCTGATGCTCTCCCTCCCCTTACCATCCGACAGGCTCCAGTGTGTGTTGCTCCCCTCCCTATGTTTATGTGTTCTCATTGTTCACCTCCCACTTATGAGTGAGAACACGCAGTGTTTGGTCTGATACCAGAATTTACAAAGAACTTAAACAAATTTATAAGAAAAAAACAAAAACAACCTCATCAAAAAGTGGGCAAAGAACATGATCAGATACTTCTCAAAAGAAGACTTTTCTTTGAAGATTTATCTGTGCCGATGGTTAGGTGGGGTACTTGACTTTGATTCTGTGTGTGTGCAATAGTGTAATCTCTGTATCATTTTGTTGGCTGTAAATAGCATTAGTGGTCTCTATGAATTTCTCAGTGTGCCAGGGTCTGGTTAATAGGGGAGGCTGTTTTAAAGTTGTGCTGGGGATGCGGATGTCAGGTAGGCCAGTCTTCAGGCCTCAGTTGTGGCAGAGGTGGGCTGTGTATGCCTATCTTTGTACCACAGGACAATATGCACTGGCACTGGGATTGGCTGTTAGTAGTCGGCTGATTCTTGGGCCTCCTGGTGGCTTTCTTGGATGCTTGTAGTGAAAGTGGTAGATCTACTGGGCCAGTGAGTTCTCATGCCTTTCTGCACCCAGTGTGGCATGGGTGATGGCAGTAGCAGTGGTGGGATGATTCTATAGGTTTCAAATCCTGTATATTGATATTTGCAATGACTGCTATGAGCTGGGTGGGAATGTGTTTAGGCCTGCAGTTGCTACTTACAAGTAGTTGCCAGCTGAGGTGCAGCAGCCAGGTGTTTAGGTTTAACCTCAGGCCCCTCAGAGGAGTGCTTATGTGCCTACGATGGTTGGGCAATTCCCAGGACCCCAGGCTATGTGCTCTGTTTTGGAGGGAAGGGCAAAGCCACTCTGGGTGGACTAGGCCTCAGGAACCCTAATGATAAGAGTAGGTTCCAGCCCCAGTGGACACGAGATGGGTGATTCTCAGGCCCCAGCAGAGGGCTTAGGTGAGGGGCAGTAGCAGCCATGAAGAAGCCCTATTACTGGAGAAGGTGGGACCGTTCACCTTTGCCACAGCCTGAGATATGGGTGGGGAACATATTTTTTCTTTGTATTTCAGCCTCTCGTCTGATGATCGTAGCCTGTACTTAACTTCTACACCCAATCAGGCTGCAGGAGCCTCTGCCCAGCTCATAACCAAGTCCCAGCAGCAACTCACATCCTCATCTCAAATCCCAGCAGCACTTGCTTCCTGGCACTGGCCAGTGTTGCCCATGCCTCTCTTGCTTCCTAGCCCTGGCTGCAGAATGCTCCTAGCTCATTCCAAGCTTGTTCTTCTATCTCAACAATTGACAGCACAACTTTTCGTATTGCCCCTATCCCAGTGCCACTGGATCCCAGGACAGCATGTAGTTTGGTAATGGCTAGGTTTGAAAATGTTTTGCTTTATCTGCTTTGGTCTGGTCTCAGAATGGATGTAGGGCCCATTACAAGCTTTGTCCCTGGGGAAGTTCTGTCCCACCATCTCCTGGCAGCTTTCTATTTCAGTTTCAGAGATTGGGAGGGTCAAGCAGTTTTCCTGCAGCCAAGATTGCATGATTCCATGGTGGTAAGTCTCTTACTTTGGGTAAGCATTACTCTTATCTCCAGTTTATAGTAAGGAAATTGAGAGAATATTTAAAATGCCCAGGATCACACAGTGGCTAATTCAGAGACTTAGGCTTTGAAGACGGGATGTCTGGTTTTATATTCTGTGCTCTTAACCCCTATGCTATACAAATTGCCTAGCACAGAGTTCACAACCATTAAATACTTAAAACTCTCCTTCCACTGACTTGGCTCATATACTAGACAACATATTAATTTTAGGATGCATATTTTAAAATTCTTGTCACCGAATTTTAATAATCTGTGATCCCTTCTTGCTGATTAAAATCCGAAACTGTTTAGCTTTCTGGCTATGGTATAAATCACCTCCTTTAATATTTTTCATCACATTTTTATCTCTTCTTCTATAGAAGCCATCCCTGGGTGATTTTAGTCTTTGTTCCACATCTTGTTGGAATGCTTTAAATATTTATAATTTTACTTTTTATTTAAAATTTAAAGTAATTTTTTTCCTCTTTGATCTCATGATAATACACATTCTCCCAGTTTTATTTCTATTTCTATTATCAGGTTTTATTTTTTTTTCCTGACCCCTACTGCACTGGCCTTCTAAATGTTGAAGTTTTTCCGCCTGGACTAGATCTGTGCATGCCTACATATTCCATTTACATTACATCAGGAAAGCCAATATTTATCCGATAAAAATGCATATAACCAGAATTGGCACCACTGTTATTTCAGGACACAGAGTAGATTTAAGGACTCACTGCTGAAGCCATCACCCCCTTATATTGCATGACTTCTCTTTCACTGCATGTTTTATTCTCAATGATGTTTACACATTCGCCTTCCTGTGGTTACCAGCTCTCTCTATATATACAACTTTTTATAGTCTCTTACCTTCGTTTTGTACTACTCCCACTGCTAAAGGATTCATTTTTTTGAGTTACCTAGCTCAGATTTTTAAGACAGTAGACATTTATGTTATGTGACATGTTCTATGATCTGGCAGCTGCCTCCATCTATAGCCTCATTTTGAGCTATGTACTCCCAGGCTCACTGTATTCTATCACATTTCTCACTTTCTGGTACCAAAATGCATCCAGACTTATCCCACCTCAGTTCCTCTGTCCCTGGTTGTTTTTTTTTTTTTCCTTCTGGAATAGCCTCTGCTCTAATTTTGCATGGCTAACACTTTCTTATCTAAATTAGCACATTTCTTGACCATTTGATCTACTAAACCCTTTCAAAGACATTTCAAATTCCTCTAGTTTGTATACAGCATTTATAATTATCAAAATGTATGTTAACTGTTGGTTTATTTGATTTCCTTTTTAGTACATATTTCCTCCCATCAGTACCAGAGCTCAAAGGTCATGGCAAGAAAGACAGATGTTTTCTTTCATGATTATATCTGCAACACATTCTGCTCGATGTTTGACCAAGTTATTTTATTTTCAACATAAGTTAGCACTATTTCAATAAGATATTAAACTAGACACATCTCCAAAATTTTAATCATTTTAGTAAAAGTAAATATATATTTTTTGTTTTTAAAATGCTTCCACTTAAACAAATTTCTATGAGCTGGGAAGATACAGAAATGTCCTGCTTATATCTGCCTGCAGGGAAGATTAGCTATCAGTGTTTTGAAAACTGTCCTCATTTGTAGAGGGCCACTCTAGCTAAGGCAATGCTCTTCTCAAGGCAGCCCGCATTTGGTAATCAAGGTGTGATGTTAAAGATGCCTGGCCATTTTTTGATTTTCTCTTCATTTCATTCTCAAGTATTGGTCCCTAATAGATAACTTACACTACTTCTCCTTCTAAACCTAAAAGAGTTGGTACAGGAAGTAGTTCAAGATGAAATTGGAGAGTAGAATCATTCACCATTAGCATGGCATTAAGGAACATACCACTGGTGGTAGGTAGTTCAAAGTTGAAGTCAAATTGTTAAAATAATGTGATGAATAGGAGAAAATGCACAAGTAAATGTAATACTTCAGGCATTGAAGAGTTATATAAACAAAAATAGCAATAAATTAACTGATTAAGTGGCTACTGCCGAGCACCAATGATGCTTTACAGAAGACATGAAACATATGAGGGCAATAAACAGGCAATTGAAAGCCAGATGTAAAAAAAAGCATCATTTAATTGCATATGAAGAAACCTAATCTCCTGTGGAGAAAAAGTAGAGAAGGCCAAAAATCAAATACAGGAATTTGTGTTCTGAAAAAATAAAAATGAAATAAAATTAAATGCCCAACAAAGTCAGCTTTAATATTCCAAACTTATGTCCCTCTTGGGGAATTGCTAGGCTATTGAATATGACATAGAGATATAGAGAATAGCCCTGAAAATTTTGACTCCTTAAATTTTTAGCCTACAAAAGACTTCATTCTTCTCTAGTGAAAGCCAGCACGTTTTCCTTGTTAGTTAACAATACAGAAGCTTTTCTTCCACAAAGAAATAACTGAACCTATACCCTCTCTATTCCTGGTCACAAGTCAGGTCAATAAATAATGTTATGTAGCATTAGGCCCTGGCATGGAGTGGGCTGGTTCTGATAGGAAAGTTAAAAAACTGTACCTCAATAAAGCCAGTGTAATACACATGATAATATATTCTCAAAATGCTTGATCAAGGGAGTTGGAACATAACACTAGATGAGAAGATTATTGATTTGGTTGCACTGTCCTAAGATTCCCTAGACTCTGGCAAGAAACCTAGAAAATGGTGTGAATCTATTATTAGGATCACTTCTAGAATGGAACAAGTGACTTATACTGAGAAAAGATGAAATTTTGGAATATCCATTAGTGGAGCAGAAAGCTAATGGAGGTACTTATATTAGAATAAATGTACCATGCATATTCTAGAAGAACTAATAGATGTTGTATTCCATGACAAGTCGTAGGTTATACATTATTTACCAAAACCATTTAATATGTTGGTGAGAAGGCACTAGCATCACTAGGAATTCAGTGATGTTTCTCTTCTGTAGGTCAAGACTAATGGGTGGACTAATTTTTAGCCTACAGAAGTCTAAGATATTAGATAAGTTGGCTCACTGAGAGCAATGGAGATAACAGAATAAAGCTCCCTCTCAATAGAGGGAAGGGTGCATCACTTAATCACACACTTCAGGTGAATACAATTATTACAATTCCCAGGAAGGTAAGAGTGTGAGTCAAGAGGTCGTGGACCACAGAGAATTACAGAGAAATATAATGGACACAGCATCCTGAGGTGAAAATAGATTGGTAGTATTAAGCGTGTTCCTCTTATTGTGCCAGTGAAAAATAATCAAGTATTAATAACCAATAGCTTGATAGTAGTTAACTCAATAAGAATGATCTTAATATAGTCATTGGATCTTGGGTCTAAAGAACCAGCTCAATCCTGAGTAAGTATTGGACCCACGATCAATGATGTAAATATATCTATGTCCCCAGGAGATAGAAACTTGTTAGACTAAGTATACGTTATAATGAATTCCTCAGTTATTTCTCCAAGGAATTTAAGATCATCTATCTGCTAATTGCACAAAGGGGAAGAGGGAATATTTAGACATTGTAATTAATGTTGGACGTGAGGATGGAGTTGAATTTGAAACTCAGAAACTCAAAGTGTCAACATGCTATCTCTCTGAAAGTGGAGTCATGTGAGATTTAGGTAATAAATGGAATCCTAGACAAGGTATGCTTTGTAAAGGGTTTACTTGGTTTGTAATCTCACCTATTGACCATTTTCCTCATCCGTAAATATACAGTTGGTTTTGACATATTTGGTAGGTGGTGCAACCCAAACATTGCTCTCTTTTTCTTTTGGAAAAGACCTATCATAGCAGGGAAGGGCAAATAAAAGGCTCTGAAACTACTTCCTATAACCAAGATAGCAAATCAAATGCAATATTTTATCTCTCAGAGCATGACAGAGTTAGTATTACTCTTAAAGATATAACTATGGTGACCCCACTTAATTCCCAAATCTGCTTCAATAGAAAACAGAGTACTACTAAAAGATAAATGCAGATCACTTCAAGTTCACCCAAATAGTAGCTTTGATTGCAGCAGCCTTATAATAACATAGCTAGGACAGATTACTATGACTTCAAGTATATATCATATGGCCATTAATATGGCAAGCTCATCATTTTCTACCCTAATCAATAATGAGCAGAATGAGTGTGCCCTTTCATAGAAAAGACAATAGTATTTTTCCTCTTGGCCGTGATAACTCTCCTACCTTCCTTTGCAATATACTTTGAAAAAGTCTGAACAGTATGGGTATTCTGAAAAATAACACATATACTTACTGCATTGATAATATGTTCATCTGGCCCGATGAGCAAGATATAGCTAACAAGCTGAAGGTCTTGTTATGACTCAAATACTCATGTGTGTAGGAGAGAACCATACTGATATATTTAGGAGCCCAAAAGATCAGAGGCATGTCAGAACATCCCATATAAATGACAGACATTTTTGTGTTATTTGTATTTTAGTATTTTACACCTTCTACTACAAAGAAGAAAGCACAATGCTTGTTAGAGTTTTTTAGGTTTTGTGGAAAATATATTCCACATATTTGGATATTACTCTGGCCCATATACTGGGTGAAATAAAAGGCTTCCAACTTTGGGTGTGGCCTGGAAAAATAAAATAATATTCAGTAGTTCCAGACTGTGATGGAAGTAGTCCTAAATGTTATGCCATACAAGCTGGCAGATGACATATGATTCAGTATATTACATGTGGAGTTTGTGGTAAGTGCCCATGAGAAAATTATAATGCTGACCCATGCGGTTCTAGACAAAGCCATGCCATCTGGAGTGAAGAATAATATTTTTTTCTTTTTCTTTTTTTTTTTTTTTTTGGCAAAACAGTTCCTGTTATGCTATAAAGTGCTGCCAGAGACTTAACTCCTGAAACACCACATGGCTATTTGGCCAGAACCACTCATAAACTTTTGTGGCTGAGCCACTAACTATTGTAAGAAGGAGACATTATACCTGAGATTGTGCACACACATGACCAGAGGGTTTCAGCAAACTGTATGAGCAGGTAACCCAGACCCCCATGGGACTTACCACTCCTACCAATGTTCATTTCTCAATATATACTTACAACTTATAGGTAATCTGAAGTATCCTCTTGGTGGAAATACGCCTGAACTAACTTTATAGATAAGTCAATTCCATACATGAGTCCGAACTGAAAAACACACATCCACACTCAAAGTGGCCTTGAAAGACAGTGGAAAGGAAAAGTCTTTCCAGTGGGCAGAAGTTCAAACATTGCATTTGTCTTTCAACCTTGTGTGAAAAAGAGAAACTTACCCATATTTAGAATGTATGCTCACTCATATTCATGGAAAATGACTTGCTTGGCTAGTCAGGAGGCTAAACAAAAATATTGGAAGATTATAAACAAGTAGATGCAGGAAATTGGCATATGGATAGATATATGGGCTTGGGCACAAAGTATAAAAATCTTTTAATCCTATATGAATGGCCATAATAGAGCATCTACTGTGAAAGAGGCACTAAATACCCAAGTAGATAGAATGATCTGTCCTGGTGGTATCAGCCACAGTGCCCATGGCCACTCCAGTAATAGCATAATAGGAAACTGAACCAACTGACCAAAACGGTGGAGATTGAAGAGATACATGAGCCTAAAAGCATGAATTCCTATTATCAAGGCTAATTTAGTTACTGCTGCTTCCACATGTTTAACAACTACTGGCTAGTAGACGCCAGTGCTGAGCCTCTGATGTAGAACTTCTCTTTGATATGACTAATCCTAGCCACTTAGTGTCAAGTTGATTATATGGGTCTCTTAATAGTTCTGATAAATCCAGAGTTTTTTTTCCTCAGGAATAGACATGTATTCCATATATGACTATAACTTTCTTTCTCATGGGCTTCTAGGTAGCACCACTATCTGAAGATTTATTTAGTCTTTGATTCACTGGCAGTAGATCTGATATATTGCTCCAGACCAAGGAGGCATTTTACAGCAAAGGGGGTCTGTGAGACAGCCCATGATCATGGGATCTGTTGGTCATATCACATGTCAACCAAAACCAGATGACCTGATAAAACATTGTAACAACCTGCTAAAGTCAAAGCTCAACCACCATATCAGAGGCAGTACTTTTTAAGGACGGGTTGACACGACATAGGATGCGTATACACATTAAAGGAAAGATGTAGGGTGCTGTTTCCCCAGTGCCGAAAATATATGGATTCTGGAACCACCAGGTGTTTGTAGTAATGCCCCACACTCCATAATTTCCTGTGAACCGTTTGGGATCATTGTACTCCCATCCCTGCAACTCTGGTTGTCTAATACTAGAAATGCCAGTCCCTAATGAAAGAAAGATTTTGCTAGAGGCTATGTGTTAATTTGGATTGTAATCTATGGCTCCTGCTTGGACATTTTGCATCAGTGGATTAGCAAGCAAGATAAGAAACTACTGCTTAGTAAAGGTAATGGATTTTAATAATCAGAAGGAAGCAGGGCTGCAATTTCATTGTAGGGGCAAGGACGAATGCGTGTGTGAGACTCAAATGATTCCCATTGCTGTCCCTTTATACCTTTATATTCATTCATAGTGTAAATGAAGAGGTACAATCATGCCAGCTTGAGAAGTGTATGGTAGACAGGACTTCAAATACCTTGGGGATAAAGAACTTCAAAAGGTGTAATTAGCCGGGCGCGGTGGCGGGCGCCTGTAGTCCCAGCTACTCGGAGAGGCTGAGGCAGGAGAATGGCGTGAACCCGGGAGGCGGAGCTTGCAGTGAGCCGAGATTGCGCCACTGCACTCTAGCCTGGGCGACAGAGCGAGACTCCGTCTCAAAAAAAAAAAAAAAAAAAAAAAAAAAAAAAAAGGTGTTTGCTGACTAAGGGGGATCTAAAATGGAGAATACAAGAGGGAAATCTGTGTGTCAATTGAAGCACTGAGGAAAACTCTAGTCACCTTTTTATAACCTTTCTTTTTCATGTTTTCTCTCAGGAAGAGGACCAAAAACCCTAGAGGGTCAGATATTCAAATATATAGAGAAAAGTGGATTTGAGGCCGGGCGCGGTGGCTCACGCTTGTAATCCCAGCACTTTGGGAGGCCGAGGCGGGTGGATCACAAGGTCAGGAGATCGAGACCACGGTGAAACCCCGTCTCTACTAAAAAATACAAAAAAAAAATTAGCCGGGCGTGGTGGCGGGCGCCTGTAGTCCCAGCTACTCGGAGAGGCTGAGGCAGGAGAATGAACCCGGCAGGCGGAGCTTGCAGTGAGCCGAGATTGCGCCACTGCACTCCACCCCGGGCGACAGAGCGAGACTCCGTCTCAAAAAAAAAAAAAAAAAAAAAAAAAAAGAAAGTCTACTCAAATCCACTTTTCTTTTTTTTTTTTTTTTTTTTTTTTTTGAGACGGAGTCTCACTCTGTCACCCAGGCTGGAGTGCAGTGGCGCGATCTCAGCTGACTGCAAGCTCTGCCTCCCGGGTTCACGCCATTCTCCTGCCTCAGCCTCTCCGAGTAGCTGGGACTACAGGCGCCCGCCACCACGCCCGGCTAATTTTTTTGTATTTTTAGTAGAGACGGGGTTTCACCGTGGTCTCCATCTTCTGACCTCGTGATCCGCCCGCCTCGGCCTCCCAAAGTACTGGGATTACAAGCGTGAGCCACCGCGCCCGGCCCAGAGTAGACTTTCTTATGCTGACAATATCCATGTTCAAGAAAGTAGTTGCTGTCCAAAGGTGGGGAGAGAAGTATGTAGACATTATATAGGTGTGTGCCCCCCAGGGTCATTCTATTCAGGAGATAATAACTTCCCTCAATGCCATGTACTTCTCAGGGGAGCTTGCAGACAGTGATTTGAGAGGCAGATGTATAAAGCCCTGCCATTTCGGCCTGTCTCAGGACAACTCTTAACAGACAATATTCACTCCAGAAATCCTTTTGTGGTTTTTGAAGGCTTGGTTTAGTCTGTTTCAAAACTCAACTTCTTCTTGTTTGATCCTGTTTTCACACTGTTTGTGGATTCAATGTCTAATAGCATCCTATAGCCAATCTCCATCTCATGGTTAGATCCTGGAAAAAACAACATACAATAGTATGCTACTTCTTTTCGATAAATTGGACGACTAGCCTTCTGCTAAAAGAAACAAATAGATGTCTCTTTACATAAAAGGTTATTAAATTTGAGATCATGTTTGGATCTTAGAAGGCCAGAGGAATTCTAACCTATTTCAGGTAAGTGGTGTATAGATTTATGTGATGGTGATTTGCCTGTGTTTATTGCATGTTATTTTTTTCCAACAATAGGAAACACATATATTTACAAGAAGGAATACATAATTTTTACTCAATTGCCAAACTGTGTGTGATTAAAAGAAGTTTGATTTACTGCCATATATGCAGGAAGTATATTTTTTCATGATCTTAAGTATCTAACTGCTTCAGAGTTGGCAGATAATAATTTAAACAGTTGAACGTTTGTTCTATATATGTTCCAATAAATTAATAACATTTTTATTAACACTATGTACAGATACAGAATTGAGGATAAAATGTTCATGAGCTGAGGGAAGTGTAAGAAAAGATGGTGAATAAACCTCCTTCAGAAACTTCCAGTAGAGATGTTTACCATATGGTTTTATTTATATTATTTTATCTGTGCGGATACAGAGTATTTTTTGACAAATAAGAAAAAGATGTTTTTTGATGTAGCCAGGAAGCATTTTGAAAGCATTTTCTGGCTTATAATGCCAAAATTGAATTTGCTTCGTATATTTGAGAATACCAGAGGCTAATTTCTTGGGAATTTTATTAACAAGTTACAGAATGTAAATTATATTCATTATGTTATTGAAGCTATTTCAAAATGTCTGAGGGTTTGGCAGTTACTTTCATACCCTGTAGCTTTGTGGACTTAGTAATTAATCAGCTCCAGATGTAACTGACTTTGAAGAATAATTTCACAAAAGATCACATGCACACAGATGCATTATTTGTTTAGCATTATTGTTTTTAAGATTTAAATAATCTTAGAGTCTTCATTTAAATTATTAAAATAAGTATAAATGTATTTTTAGGCAAAGATTAGAATTTGCATAAGGATTAGAATTTCTTTGTTCAGTCCACTATTTTCCAGTAGAAAGTAATAGTCATGGTATACTAATATGAATAACAGTTTTAATTAACATGCAAAGAATGCTAGAATTAATTTCAGTGATGCAGCACTGTAATGACATTCAGTGAAAGAAACAAACAAGGAAACTACTGAAGGTTAGAGATACATATTTTCCAATTATTCTGACCATCTTCTATTCTTTGAAAAGAGGTGTGCTTCACTGATATTTGAATGTAAAAAAGGCTATGTTTAAATTGAAGAAGTTTCTAGAAATCTTCTCAGTAGCATTGTCCTAAGAAAATACTTAAATATAACCCAAACATACATAACATTGAGTGAAATAAATCCAGACTTTCAAAAATAGTAAAAAATATCCAGTGATAGGGGTCTTGAAAGGTGGCTATCCTCTCCTTTTATTATAGAAAGACAAATAAAATCAACTCAAAAATGTCAATTTTATTAGTAAAAAAAATATTCTGTCAGTAGAAGGTTGTTCCAGCTGTAGAGGAAAAATAGTTAATTTTCAAAGAGCTGATTATGGAATTTCCATAATATGGTGTGGGCTACCTCACATACAGGCAAGCCTGGGGAATCATGGGCTGACCTCACAGAAAAGAATGTATTCTCCCAAGGAAAAATAAAACATATCTTTGTATTCTGGGATGGCCTCGCTTTATAACATCTTGAGTTGTAGATAGCAGGAAAGAGGCAGTAATAAAAGGTAATAATTCACACATTTTAGCACTACTTTACAGTTGGGAAGCCTGAGACTTCTTGAGCAGATGTGCTGACCCAGTGCAGCATTGTATTCCAACCAGGCAAGTCAATGGCAAAGGCAAGACAACAGCCCGGCTTCCAGCATTCTATCCTAACCAAAGTCCTAACCAATTATTTCCTCCTCCAGTATCCACCATCAAAAATACTACTTACGTCTCTAGTTTTTAAAATCTATTTTATACTGTGAAATGTTTAGTTTTATTCTGTATTTTGTATAGTGTTAGATGCTTTCACATGTTGTATTTAATCACTATGAGATCCTGAATAGATTATAGTTATTGTCCCTATGACTCAGACAAAAAAACAAATAGACAAACAAAAGTTAGATCCACAGCCGGAAAAGCATTATTTGTAGAAGTGTAGGGATGGCATACAGATCTGACTCAGGGTCCTTTTCTCCTGAATATAAAAATCTGCCACTTTACATCCATTTATATATACAAATTTAGGGATACTCATTTTTAATTGCTATCATTTCCTGGGAAATTAAACATTATAAACATTGTAAAATGATCTATTTCTAGTAATGATTTTTACACAAAGGTCTATTTTATCCTCTATTAAATAGTGTGTGTATGAGTGTGTGTGTGTGTGTGTGCATATTTGCATGCTATATAATAATTATTATTATTAGAGACAGTCTGTCACCTAGGTTGGAGTGCAGTGACATGATCTTGGCTCACTGCAACCTCTGCCTCCCAGGTTCAAGCAATTCTCCTGCCTCAGCTTTCCAGGTAGCTGGGATGATAGGCACGCACCACCATGCCCAGTTAATTTTTGTATTTTTAGTAGAGACGGGGTTTCAGCATGTTGGCAAAGCTGGTGTGGTCCATCTTGTTCAGCCTACCAAAATGCTGGGATTACAGGTATATGCCACTGTGCCCAGCTGCTATATTATTTTTTTATTTCCATTTTGGCATTTCTCCATCCTTATATTTCAACCGGCTGTGTCCCTTTTAATCTATATAGCAATTTTTTTTATGCATTTAACGTTCTTTATTTGTAATTGGAACATTTAGGTGACAACTAAATTTAATCACTGATATACCTTTTTCCATCTTTTTTGATGGACTACTTAAAAGACATATTACATTTTCACTGTATTCCTTTTAAAGTTACGTACTTATTTACTATTTTGTCTCGTGGTTACACAAAGGTTCAAACTTGTATCTTTATCTTATGAAACTCTAATGTTAAGTGGTATTATCCTCTTCTTCCCGCACAAGTAAAATATTTTTACCTACTTTCTAACATCTATACTATTTTTCATGTAATTTATATCTATAGTATTTAAACCCTAGTAGATATTACTATTTATATTATATATAGTCAATAGTCATTTAGATTTTCCCATATATTTAGCCTTTTGTTGATGTTATATTATTTTCTGTATCTCTGAAATTTCATTTGAAATTACAACCCTCTGCTGGAGAAATATCCTTTAGTAGTTCACTTAGTGCAGGTTTGCTGGTTGCAAAATCTCTATTTTTTTTTTAACATTTCTAAAACTGTATTTTGTTCTTGATGTACATTTGCATTAAATGTTAAATTCTAGGCTAGCAGTTTTGTTTTTTAAGCACTTTGAAGGTATCACGGCATTATCTATTGGACTCCTCCGATTATGTTGTAAAGTCGTCTGCAACTCTACTCATTGCTCTTGTAAAGGTATTATCCACTTATTTTATCACTACTTTTGACATTTTTTCTTTGTCCTTATGCTAATATATCATATGTTTTGTTTTAATGTGGATTTATTTTTATTTACAATTTGCATTAGGTTTCTTTATTTTGTGGATTCCTGTCTTATATAAGATTCTGAAAGTTTTTGACAAATATTTCTTGCAATGTTTTCTATCTTCATAATCACTTTCCCCTCTTTCCAGGACTCAAATTGCTTATGTTGGATACATTCATTGTGTATAACTTTCTAACCATTACTCATCTAATTATGGCACAGTAGCCAATCAGTGAGAAAAAAACTCTACCATGATTTTCATACTACTCGAAAATTGATGTCATTAGACCTTAAATTTTCTTACCACAAATGATAAGTATATGAGGTGATTAATATATTACTTTCATTTAATTATTTTGCCATGTATCAAAATATCATCAAATATATGAAAATATCATGTTGTACATCATAAATATGTACAATTGTAATTGTATAGTATACCTTAGTGAAGTTTGGGGAGAAAAAGTGTTGCTAAAACTGTTGGGCCTCTTTGAGGAACAATAAAAGTAACAGTCTCCTAGAAGTTTCCTTCTTAGTTTTTAACTTTTTGGTTTTCTTTATTTTTGATAGACCAAATATCATGGGACTAAGTGATGTTAAAAACAGGTTGATTAAACTCTTCAATTATCTGATGAGGAAAAAATTCTAGCAAGATCAAATAGGATGGGAAATGCTTTCTAAGCATTTCATGAAGAAGCTGGAATTTGAGGTTCAATTTACACAGTGATAAACTCTAATCCAGTAATTATCTAAAATCCCATGTGCTTTCCTAAATACTTATTCTGAATTGATAGACTTGAAGATCACCTTGGTAAGACAAGATTTTGAGCCTCTTTGGATTCAGTTTCTGCCTTTTTATTTGCAGTCCGTTAACTAGTTAGCATTTATTAATTGTCTTTTGTTTGTGCCAGAGTCTTTTCTAGGTTTATAATGTTTATTGGTGATTATCTAAGCTTAGAGTAGAACAAATAAATAGGGTGTGTTCTCCGGATATAAATAAAGTAGTATCACCAAATATGTTTGGCAGAATTCCCAGAAATGGAAAAGTTTACACGTAAAAGTGTCGAAAGCCTTTGAAATATTGTCTGGGTGTTCATAATCCAAAGCATGGAAACATAGTCACTTAATCCTCCAGTAGTGGGGTTTCGTTTCTCAGATTTTAGTTAGACATTTTCACATTTAAATTTTATTAATAGATTTAATAATTTTTATTGAGTGCCTACTGTCTGCCAGACAACAAATGAAGAAATATGTATGTGCTTATTGTTAACATATTAATAGATTTTACAGATCAAAAATGAAACGGCCTTTTCTAACCATTTTTACTAATTTTCTGATGAGAAATAAAGGTCTCCGTAGGCATTGATGCAATGGATAAGGCTTTCAGAATTCTTGAAAGGGCTCTATTAGGTATGGTTATGTTATAACTTGACCTATTTTTCCAGTTCTGTCTCTTCACAAAGCTCTTTTATTTTCTGCATTTGATTGCTGGAAGGTTGTAACTTCGATAATATCCTTTACCTTGATTTATTCTTTGTTAAAAATACTAAAGAGGCTGTAGCTCTTAGTTACCTGCTGATATCCAAAAAGATGTCAAGTTCCTTGTAATTAATTGCTTACCCTCTGTGGCACATACAAAAAAAAATGTTTTTTTTTTTTTTAAATCATCAGAGAAAGTGCATAGAAATAACCTATTTAAAAAAAGAAAAAAAAGCTTAAGAAGTCAGGTGGGCTCTTTATTAGGCCATAAAGAAGCTAAAGGCTTTGTTTAGATACATCAAGAAAAACATAAAGCAGATGTAAAGTTGGGGAATATAGTTCAGCAAATTGATTGTTTCCTTAAGGATGTCAAGGATAAATGTTGCCAGATTTTTTGACATGCTTGACCAACTCTTTTGGCTTATTAAATTTATGTTTGTTTATTTGTTAAGAGACAGCCAGAATACTAGTAATCTGAAGAGTTAATTGAGGCCAGAATAACCACAGTGCTAAGGCTTAGAAAACTTACAGTCTAATTATGAAGTTTACAATGAATGTTAATGATTGATATATAGTTGAGGTCATACAAGTTAGAAGACCGAAAAAAAAAAAAGAAAAGAAAACAGAAAAGGCTTATGTGTAAAAGCTACAATTGCCAAAATATTGGTTATATTTTTATTGTCCAAAATAATGAGAGGTAACCGATATGAATATATGAATTAAATGTAGCTCCTACCTTCAAGTATAATATAATAGATTAAGTTGATAAGCAGCCATAACTGATATCATGGCACTAATAATCAAATAACACTGGGTTTTTGACAGATAATGACACACATTCTCATGTAATTGTCACAGTTACTCTGTAGAACAAGTATCATTATGGTCTACACTGTTGGGATCCTGCACAAAATGCATTTCCCTTTCTTGTGGCCTCCCTATGTAATGGAAAAGGATTGTTAAATCCAATCTCAACAACTATGTTTCTTGATTTAGGGTTGGCCATGTGACTACGTTCTGAACAATGATATCTAACTGGAAATCTGTTAGTAAGAGTGGGATGGAGTCTTGAAAAGTTTTGTTTTCCTGATAAAAGGGAAGAGCCATCACCGGTACCTGTAACCCTCATGTAAATATCTGGAGATTCAGCAGCCATCTTGTGACTATTAAAGAACAAAAGGAGGACAAATGCCAGTTCACTAAGGATGGTGGGGAAAAAATAAAGATACAGGCTGTATTTCTTCTGACACCATATGGCATTTGAATAAACAATGGCAAATATTCCTAACGAGAAAAATGCATCTACATTTGTTTCAGCAGCTGTTAGTTAGATATTTTGTTACTTGTAGATAAATACATTTCTGACAAACAATAATTTGTCTGACTTTTGATGTTATATTGTTCACTATGGCCTTAAGTGGAGGCTGTAATAATTTAGCCTCCAAGGTTGTTCCCATCTTTATTTTGTTTAGATCTACTTTTTCGTTAGTTTCAATGGAAACCTCATTTTGTTGGAGTGAACGTGTAATGAGTTTGGGGATGATACTCTTGTCTCCTTCCATTAAGACCCTTGTTTTCATTTCTTTACACTTATTTCTGGGTTTCTACATGGTAGTCTAAGATTCTTAGAATTTTTAAAAATCAAAAAATTTAATCTCAGGCTTTTGGCTAACTATGTTTTTAGTGTATATGTGTGTATTTTGTATACTTTTATTTCATATCCTAAAGAATTTGAGACTTTTTTTTCTTTTTTTAGATAGAGTTTTGCCCTTGTTGCCCAGGATCGAATGCAATGGTACGATCTCTGCTCACCATAACCTCTGCCTCCCGGGCTCAAAGGATTCTCTTGCCTCAGCCTCCCGAGAAGCTTGGATTACACGCATGTGTCACCACACCTGGCTAATTTTGTATTTTTAGTAGAGACGGAGTTTCTCCATGTTGGTCAGGCTGGTCTTGAACTCCTAACCTCAGGTGATCCTCCCGCCTCGGTCTCCCAAAGTGCTGGGATTATAGGTGTGAGCCACCGCACCTGGCCTGAGACTATTTAAGAGAAATATACTCAGTAAAAAAGACAAATACACGTGTACAGTACAAACTTAGGAGCCTAGAGAGTTACAGGTGGGTTGTAGAGAATAAACTGCAAATATGCAAGTCACATGTTTACAAAAAGTTCTTAACATTGAGTTCCAAATATGGTTTTCATAGATAGTATTTATTGAATGCCTACTATGTACCAGACATTTGCACTATAGAATGTAGCCCAGCCTACTTTCTTCCAAAACACACATGAGCAGTCCAGTTTCCAAGAGACAGTTCATTTTTAGATTCAGCCAGTGCTAGGAAACTGACCATATCACAGTTAATTTTCCACTTAAAATTAGAAGTTTATTTCAACTTAACCATAATTTAGGTCATATGTGATCTTTTGGGAAGCATTCAAGTGGATTTAAAGTTATGGGTAGTGTGATATATTCTATACATCAATGTGTGTGTGTGTGTGTGTGTGTGTGTGTAAAATCTATTCAGTAGGTCTCTAAATCTCCTTTTTCCTGTGTTATCAAGAAAAAGATTCTGGTTTTGTCTGGCCTGGATTCCTCTTTCACATAATGCTGAAGTCCTTTTTGGTTGCTCAGAATTCAGTCTCTGTACCACCTGTGCAAAGATTCTTAAAATTCTTATATCAGAAATGCTATCACTATTTGCTTTATCAAAAATTGTGCAAACAGGTAATGTAAACCCTACAATGTCTTCTTTTCTAAAGATTGTTTTATTTTAGGTCTTTAGCATTTCAGCATAAATTTTATAATTGACTGAGAAATTACTAAAACATAATCTACAGGGAATTAATTGATATGGACTTGAACTATGAATAAATTTGAGAAAATTGACATATTAACAATATTTAGTCACCTGATGTAAGAACATATTTAGTTTTTTTTGTTTTTTTTTAATTTTTTCAATGATTTATTTTAAAGAAATTCATCATGTAGGGAATGTAAATATACCATATTTAATATCCAATTTTTTTTCCATGTATGAGGAAGTATCTTTATTGTCCATTAACTTTGGTTTATTATTATTATTATTGTACTTTAAGTTTTAGGGTACATGTGTACAATGTGCAGGTTGGTTACATATGTCTCCATGTGCCATGTTGGTGTGCTGCACCCATTAACTCGTCATTTAGCATTAGGTATATCTCCTGAT
Source organism: Symphalangus syndactylus (assembly GCF_028878055.3). Taxonomy (NCBI): domain Eukaryota; kingdom Metazoa; phylum Chordata; class Mammalia; order Primates; family Hylobatidae; genus Symphalangus; species Symphalangus syndactylus. The sequence continues at coordinate 31,106,534 of NC_072428.2, read as the reverse complement.
GCTGTCTCTCCTCCCTCACCCCACCCCACAACAGTCCCCGGAGTGTGATGTTCCCTTTCCTGTGTCCATGTGTTCTCATTGTTCAATTCCCACCTATGAGTGAGAACCTGTGGAGTTTCATTTTTTGTCCTTGCGATAGTTTACTGAGAATGATAGTTTCCAGTTTCATCCACGTCCCTACAAAGGACATGAACTCATCATTTCTTATGGCTGCATAGTATTCAATGGTGTGTATGTGCCACATTTTCTTAATCCAGTCTATCGTTGTTGGACATTTGGGTTGGTTCCAAGTCTTTGCTATTGTGAATAGTGCCACAATAAACATATGTGCATGTGTCTTTATAGCAGCATGATTTATAGTCCTTTGGGTATATACCCAGTAATGGATGGCTGGGTGAAATGGTATTTCTAGTTCTAGATCCCTGAGGAATCGCCACACTGACTTCCACAATGGTTGAACTAGTTTACAGTCCCACCACAGTGTAAAAGTGTTCCTATTTCTCCACATCCTTTCCAGCACCTGTTGTTTCCTGACTTTTTAATGATGGCCATTCTAACTGGTGGGAGATGGTATCTCATTGTGGTTTTGATTTGCATTTCTCTGATGGCCAGTGATTATGAGCATTTTTGCATATGTATTTTGACTGCATAAATGTCTTCTTTTGAGCAGTGTCTGTTCATGTCCTTTGCCCACTTTTTGATGGGGTTGTTTGTTTATTTCTTGTAAATATGTTGGAGTTCATTGTAGATTCTGGATATTAACCCTTTGTCAGATGAGTAGGTTGTGAAAATTTTCTCCCATTCTGTAGGTTGCCTGTTCACTCTGATGGTAGTTTCTTTTGCTGTGCAGAAGCTCTTTAGTTTAATTAGATCCCATTTGTCAATTTTGGCTTTTGTTGCCATTGCTTTTGGTGTTTTAGACATGAAGTCCTTGCCCATGCCTATGTCCTGAATGGTATTGCCTAGGTTTTCTTCTAGGGTTTTTATGGTTTTAGGTCTAACATGTAAGTCTTTAATCCATCTTGAATTAATTTTTGTATAAGGTGTAAGGAAGGGATCCAGTTTCAGCTTTCTACATATGGCTAGCCAGTTTTCCCAGAACCATTTATTAAATAGGGAATCCTTATCCCATTTCTTGTTTTAGTCAGGTTTGTCAAAGATCAGATAGTTGAAGATATGTGGCATTATTTCCGAGGGTTCTGTTCTGTTCCATTGATCTATATCTCTGTTTTGGTACCAGCACTATGCTGTTTTGGTTACTGTAGCCTTGTAGTATAGTTTGAAGTCAGGTAGCATGATGCCTCCAGCTTTGTTCTTTTGGCTTAGGATTGACTTGGTGATGTGGGCTCTTTTTTGGTTCCATATGAACTTTAAAGTAGATTTTTCCAATTCTGTGAAGAAAGTCATTGGTAGCTTGCTGGGGATGGCATTGAATCTATAAATTACCTTGGGCAGTACGGCCATTTTCATGATATTGCTTCTTCCAACCCATGAGCATGGAATGTTCTTCCATTTGTTTGTATCCTCTTTTATTTCATTGAGCAGTGGTTTGTAGTTCTCCTTGAAGAGGTCTTTCATGTCCCTTGTAAGTTGGATTCCTAGGTATTTTATTCTCTTTGAAGCAATTGTGAATGGGAGTTCACTCATGATTTGGCTCTCTGTTTGTCTGTTATAGGTGTACAAGAATGCTTGTGATTTTTGTACATTGATTTTGTATCCTGAGACTTTGCTGAAGTTGCATATCAGCTTAAGGAGATTTTGGGCTGAGACAATGGGGTTTCCTAGATATACAATCATGTTATCTGCAAACAGGGACAATTTGACTTCCTCTTTTCCTAATTGTATACCCTTTATTTCCTTCTCCTTCCTGATTGCCCTGGCCAGAACTTCCAACACTATGTTGAATAGGAGTGGTGAGAGAGTGCATCCCTGTCTTCTTCCGGTTTTCAAAGGGAATGCTTCCAGTTTTTGCCCATTCAGTATGATATTGGCTATGGGTTTGTCATAGGTAGCTCTTATTATTTTGAGATACGTCCCATCAATACCTAATTTATTGAGAGTTTTTAGCATGAAGGGTTGTTGAGTTTTGTCAAAGGCCTTTTCTGCATCTATTGAGATAATCATGTGGGCTTTGTCTTTGGTTCTGTTTATATGCTGGATTACATTTATTGATTTGCATATGTTGAACCACCCTTGCATCCCAGGGATGAAGCCCAGTTGATCATGGTGGATATGCTTTTTGATATGCTGCTGGATTCGGTTTGCCAGCATTTTATTGAGGATTTTTGCATCAATGTTCATGAAGGATATTGGTCTGAAATTCTTTTTTGGTTGTGTCTCTGCCAGGCTTTGGTATCAGGATGATGCTAGCCTCATAAAATGTGTTAGGGAGGATTCCCTCTTTTTCTGTTGATTGGAATAGTTTCAGAAGGAATGGTACCAGTTCCTCCTTGTACCTCTGGTAGAATTTGGCTGTGAATCCTTCAGGTCCTGGACTCTTTTTGATTGGTAAGCTATTGATTATTGCCACAATTTCAGAGCCCGTTATTGGTCTATTCAGAGATTCAACTTCTTCCTGGTTTAGTCTTGTGAGCATGTATTTGTTGAGAAACTTATCCACTTCTTCTAGATTTTCTAGTTTATTTGTGTAGAGGTGTTTGTAGTATTCTCTGATGGTAGATTGTATTTCTGTGCGATTGGTGGTGATATTCCCTTTATCATTTTTTATTGCATCTATTTGATTCTTCTCTCTTTTCTTCTTTATTAGTCTTCCTAGCGGTCTATCAATTTTGTTGATCTTTTCAAAAAACCAGCTCCTGGATTCATTTATTTTTTGAAGGGTTTTTTGTGTCTCTATTTCCTTCAGTTCTGCTCTGATTTTAGTTATCTCTTGCCTTCTGCTAGCTTTTGAATGTGTTTGCTCTTGCTTTTCTAGTTCTTTTAATTGTGATGTTAGGGTGTCAATTTTGGATCTTTCCTGCTTTCTCTTATGGGCATTTAGTGCTATAAATTTCCCTCTACACACTGCTTTGAATGTGTCCCAGAGATTCTGGTATGTTATGTCTTTGTTCTCATTGGTTTCAAAGAACATCTTTATTTCTGCCTTCATTTCGTTATGTACCCAGTAGTCATTCAGGAGCAGGTTGTTCAGTTTCCATGTAGTTGAGCGGTTTTGAGTGAGTTTCTTAATCCTGAGTTCTGGTTTGATTGCACTGTAGTCTGAGAGACAGTTTGTTATAATTGCTGTTCTTTTACATTTGCTGAGGAGAGCTTTACTTCCAACTATGTGTTCAATTTTGGAATAGGTGTGGTGTGGTGCTGAAAAAAATGTATATTCTGTTGATTTGGGGTAGAGAGTTCTGTAGATGTCTATTAGGTCCACTTTGTGCAGAGCTGAATTCAATTCCTGGGTTAACTTTCTATCTCATTGATCTGTCTAATATTGACAGTGGGATGTTAAAATCTCCCATTATTATTGTGTGGGAGTCTAAGTCTCTTTGTGGGTCACTCAGGACTTGCTTTATGAATCTGGGTGCTCCTGTGTTGGGTGCATATATATTATGATAGTTAGCTCTTCTTGTTGAATTGATCCCTTTACCATAATGTAATGGCCTTCTTTGTCTCTTTTGATCTTTGTTGGTTTGAAGTCTATTTTATCAGAGACTAGGATTGCAACCCCTGCCTTTTTTTGTTTTCCGTTTGCTTGGTAGATCTTCCTCCATCCCTTTATTTTGAGTCTATGTGTGTCTTTGCATGTTAGATGGGTTTCCTGAATACAGCACACTGATGGGTCTTGACTCCTTATCCAGTTTGCCAGTCTGTGTCTTTTAATTGGAGCAGTTAGCCCATTTACATTTAAAATTAATATTGTTATGTGTAAATTTGATCCTGTCATTATGATGTTAGCTGGTTATTTTGCTCATTAGTTGATGCAGTTTCTTCCTACCCTCGATGGTCTTTACAATTTGACATGTTTTTGCAGTGGCTGGTACCGGTTGTTCCTTTCCATGTTTAGTGCTTCCTTCAGGAGCTCTTTTAGAGCAGGCCTGGTGGTGACAAAATCTCTCAGCATTTTCTTATCTGTAAAGGATTTTATTTCTCCTTCACTTATGAAGCTTAGTTTGGCTGGATATGAAATTCTGGGTTGAAAATTCTTTTCTTTAAGAATGTTGAATATTGGCCCCCACTCTTTTCTGGCTTGTAGGGTTTCTGCAGAAAGATCCACTGTTAGTCTGATGGGCTTCCCTTTGTGGGTAACCCGACCTTTCTCTTTGGCCACTCTGAACATTTTTTCCTTCATTTCAACTTTGGTGAATCTGACAATTATGTGTCTTGGGGTTGCTCTTCTCAAGGAGTATCTTTGTGGCATTCTCTGTATTTCCTGAATGTGAATGTTGGTCTGCCTTGCTAGATTGTGGAATGTCTCCTGTATAATATCTCTCAGAGTGTTTTCCAACTTGGTTCCATTCTCCCCGTCAGTTTCAGGTACACCAATCAGATGTAGGTTTGGTCTTTTCACATAGTCCCATATTTCTTGGAGGCTTTGTTCATTTATTTTTATTCTTTTTTCTCTAAACTTCCCTTCTCACTTCATTTCATTCATTTCATCTTGCATCACTGATATCCTTTCTTCCAGTTGATCACGTCGGCTACTGAGGCTTCTGTATTCTTCACGTAGTTCTCGAAACTTGGCTTTCTGCTCCATCAGCTCCTTTAAGCACTTCTCTGCATTGGTCATTTTAGTTATACATTCGTCTAATTTTTTTTCAAAGTTTTTAACTTCTTTGCCATTGGTTTGAATTTCCTCCTGTAGCTTGGAGTAGTTTGATCGTCTGAAGCCTTCTTCTCTCAACTCGTCAAAGTCATTCTCCATCCAGCTTTGTTCTGTTGCTGGTGAGGAACTGCGTTCCTTTGGAGGAGAGGCACTCTGCTTTTTAGAGTTTCCAGTTTTTCTGCTCTGTTTTCTCCCCATCTTTGTAGTTTTTTCTACTTTTGGTCTTTGATGATGGTGATGTACAGATGGGTTTTTGGTGTGGGTGTCCTTTCTATTTGTTAGTTTTCCTTCTACCATACAGGACCCTCAGCTGCAGGTCTGTTGGAGTTTGCTAGAGGTCCACTCCAGACCCTGTTTGCCTGGGTGTCAGCAGTGGTGGGTGCAGAACAGCTGATTTTCGTGAACCGCAAATTCAGCTCTCTGATCGTTCCTCTGGAAGTTTTGTCTCAGAGGAATACCCGGCCTAGTGAGGTGTCAGTCTGTCCCTACTGGTGGGTGCCTCTCAGTTGGGCTCCTCAGGGGTCAGGGACCCGCTTTAGGTGGCAGTCTGCCCATTCTCAGGTCTCCAGCTGTGTGCTGGGAGAATCACTACTCTCTTCAAAGCTGTCAGACAGGGACATTTAAGTCTGCAGAGGTTCCTGCTGACTTTTTCTTTGTCTGTGCCCTGCCCCCAGAGATGGAGCCTACAGAGGCAGGCAGGCCTCCTTGAGCTGCGGTGGGCTCCGCCCAATTCGAGCTTCCTGGCTGCTTTGTTTACCTAAGCAAGCCTGGGCAATGGTGGGCGCCCCTCCCCTAGAGTGGCCACTGCCTTGCAGTTTGATCTCAGACTGCCGTGCTGGCAATCAGCGAGACTCCGTGGGCATAGGACCCTCAGAGCCAGGTGCGGGACACAATGTCCTGGTGTGTTGTTTTCCAAACCTTTTGGAAAAGCGCAGTATTAGGGTGGGAGTGACCTAATCTTCCAGGTGCCCTCTGTCACCCTTTTCTTTGACTAAAAAAGGGAACTCCCTGACCCCTTGCACTTCCCGAGTGAGACAATGCCTCGCCCTGCTTCCACTGAGCTCTAAACTGACTGTCCTGCACCCACTGTTTGGCACTCCCTAGTGAGATGAACCCGGTACCTCAGATGGAAATGTGGAAATCACCCGTCTTCTGCATCTCTCACGCTGGAAGCTTTAGACCGGAGCTGTTCCTATTCGGCCATCCGAACATACTTAGTTTTAAAAAAATGTTTTCTGGGAATGTTCTCTAGATTACCATGTACAGAAAACGTGCACTTATTGTCACATATGTTTCAAAGTATTTCACATTTGGAAGAACTATACTTAGAAGTTATTAAAATCAAGATTTCTGGATGTTTCATTACTGTTATAAAAATGCAATAAAATTTTAAATTAAAATATTTCTTTTTTGTTACTACAAAAATAATACATTGATGAAAAACCATAAAGCACAAAATACTTTTTAAAGTACTTGTAACTCTTCTCACCCAGAAGTCATTGTGATGTATAACATTCTATACATATAAGATCTAAATATGCTTTTCCAAGAAAATTCTCATACTATGCATGCTAATTTTTAGTCTCCTTTTTAAAACTTGTAGTTCTGTTATGTTGAATGTTATATGTTATATATTTGTTTAATTGTTATATACTTGCAATTAACATTTATATTTTTGCCTTGTATAAGTCAAACTTGGTAAACTCATGATATTTTGAGTAGTTCTGTAGAATTTATCACATTTTTTACAAAGGTGACCAAAACTTCATGAATAAAGCATGTTACCTCTTTATTTCCAATTAGTAGAACTTTTATTTCTTGTATTTGCCGTATAATAGTAACTAGAAAATGCATTACAATGTGAAAATAAGTTGCAAGGTTAGGGCAGCCATTTTTACCTTCTAATCTTAAGGGAAAAAACATTAGTTTTTCACTATTTAGTTTGATGTAAGTTGTTGAGTTTTTAACTATGTGCCCTGTACAAGCCTCATGATATTCTCATCTATTCCTAATTTTCTGATAATTTTTATGAACAACAGTTGTTAAATTTTTCAAATTCCTTTTCTGTATATACTGAGGCAATCATGCAGGTTTTTAAAAATTTTTTGTTAGTTAATGAAATAAATTATTTTGGTTATATTTTTATGTTAAAACAGTCTTTCCATCCAGGGATAGACCTAATTTGGTCATTATATGTGTCTACTAAAGAATTTATCTAATTGTTGGATAAAATTCTTGGACACAATTTATCTAATGAATTAAATAAATTATCCAGCAATTGAATAAATTAGCATGCATAAGTAATTTCCTTAGTATATATACATCTCCTCACAAGATGGAAAGAGAGAGGACTCATTGTAGATCCTTCTAGTCCTCTCTCTCTCCATCTTGATATTGGAATTTTTTCTTTACTAACTTTTTTTTCCCTGATGAGTCTGGTGGCTAGAGAATAATACATTTTATTAATTTTTCAAAGAAAAAGCTTTTGCTATCATAAAGTGTCTTCTATTGTTGCCTTCTATTTTATTGCTTTATTACCTCATCTTTATCAGTTATTTTATTGTACTAGCTTTGGATTTCAATTGCTATTCTTCTGGTTTCATAATAAAGAAGCTTAGGTTATTAACTTAATTAATTTCTTCTTTTATAATACAGGTAATAGTTATTGAATGCCATAAATTTTTCCATTTTCATTATTTTGCTGAATCAAACAAATTTTATGTGTATTTTTAAAATTTCCATTTATCATAAAATAATTCCAAATATTCTGCTTGTATTAATCCATGGTTTATTAGAAGTGTATTGCTTAGTTACAATGTGTTGGTATTTTCCAAATACTTTTCTATTACTGTTTTTTTATTTAATTTTATCGTGGTCACAAAATATACTTTGCATTAGTCAAATCGGTTTAAAGTTATTTTGTTTTTTTTGTGGTCCAGAATATTGCCTATCTTATTAAAAGTTGTATGTTAGCTTGATAAAAATGAGTGTTCTGCTATTTTGAGAGTGGTGTTCTATAAATGTCAATTATATCACATTGTTGACAGATTTTTCAATATTTTATATCCTTTTTGATTTGCTGTCTACCTTTTTATCAATTTGTAGAAGCATTGAAATCTCTCAAAATTATTGACAGAATACTTACAAGTATTCTATTGTCTATTCTTAAAATTATCTATTTGTTTTTCATTCTGTATGTTTTTCAGCTCTGTCGGGTTTTTACTTGTTTGTTAATTTCAGTACTTCTTGAAAGTATTGAAAGATAGAAAATTCTATTATCTAGTCTTATAATTGTCTACTCTTTGATTTAGTTCCATAAGTTTTTCACTTCTTTAAGTTTTTTTTTCATGTTCTGTAAAGCTTTGTTACCTAGAAATGCTGTGTCCTTGAACTGTCAAAGTCTTTAGTAACGTGTAACAACTGTCTTTGACCTTGGTATAATTCCTTTCTCTGCCATCTACTTCTTCTGATATCGGTATAATTACTCCAGCTTTTTTGCTTAGTGTTAGCATGGTATGGTATTTCCCATCATTTTATTTTTAAATCCTTTACTTTCTCTTTTAATCAGGCTTCTTATCAGCAACGTATCATTAGATTTTGTTTTTTAAATAAGCTCTCAACTTATGATTTTTAATTGGGGATATAGAACAGTTACATTTAATTCAATTATGTATAAAGCCTGGTTTACATGTATTTTCTTGTTTTCTATTTGTCCGATTTCTGCTTTGTTCAATTTTTTTTGCTTTATTTTGATTATTTGAGCATTCTTATATTTTATCATCTTTATTAGCCTACTAGCTATATTCCTTTCTTTTGCTAATGTTTACCTTGGCATTTCTAATGAAAATCTTCATCATAGTTTTTATTCTACAATGTTAAACCATTTCACACAGAGTACAAGAATAGTCATTTTCTTCTCCTAGTTTTTATTATCATTGTTATATATTCGAATTCTCTATGTCTTAATAAACTTCACACTATATTGTTATTATTTTTGCCTCTAATAATTATCTGTTAAAGAGACTTAAATAGTACTACAATTACATTTACTGAAATAACAATTTCCAGTGCTCTTCATTTATTTACATAGATCCAAGTTTCTATCTTGTATAAATTCCCTTCTGCCTAAAAGACTATATTATTTTTTAAAGTCTAGTTCTGGTGATGATTTTTTTTTATCTTTTACATGTCTGAAAAGCCCATTAATTGAATCATTGGGTTTGAAATAAAATTTCCTTTGGTATGAAAGTCTAAGTTGACTCTTTGAGCAATTTAATGATATTAATCCATTCGTTTTTGGCATGTATTGTTTTCTTCAATAAATCTGTTGTTATTATCTTTGTTTCTCTGCATGTAATAAATCATTCATTGTAGCTGTTTTAAAGATATTTTTAAAGCATGACTGGTTTCAATTTATTTGACTAAGATGTTCTTAGATATAGTTTTTATCATTTTTATGAACTTGGTGGGTTATTTTAGTTTATATAATCTGTGAATTTATAGTTTTATCAAGTTTGAAGAATTTTAAACCAAAATTTTTTAAATGTTTTTTTCTATCTCCTATCTTCTCTATTTTGAAGATTCAAATTTCATGTTTATTAAGTTGCTTAAAATTATCCTACAAACTTAAGAAAATATTGTTTGTTAGTTTTTTTAATCTTATGGCTCTTTATATCACTTGTTGCTGTTTCATCAAGTTCATTAAAGATATTTTATTCTACGGTATCTAATCTGTTGTCATTTTGAGTATTCCACAAATTTGTTTAACACATGCATTCTATTTTTTGTCTATAATTCTTCAATTGGAGTTTTTTGTTTTGTTTTGTTTTTCACTTTGTCTCAGTTCATTTGTGCTTCTATAACAAAATACCACAAACTGAGTGGTTTATAAACAACAAAAATTTATTTCTCATAGTTCTGGGAGTTGGGAAGTCCAAGGTTAAGATGCTGACAAATGTAGTGTCTGGTGAAGATTTATTTTCTTATTTATAGTTGGCTCCTTCTAGCTGTGCTCTCCCACTGTAGAAGAGAGGGGCTTGGGCCTCTTTAAAAAGGTGCTAATTCCATTAATGAGGGCTCTGCCTCCATGACCCAATCACGTCTGAAAGCTCCCGCCTCTTAACTTGGTCACATTTGGCATTAAGGCTTCAACTTATGAATTTTGGGGAAACAAACATTCAGAGCATGGCATTCAAAAATGTAGCAAATTCTATATTTCTCTTTGTCACACTTACGCTTTTTTCTACCTTCTTGAATATATTGATTATAATTATATCAGCTGTTCTAGTACTATTTTCTATTAAATCTGTCATTTATCATGTCCTTGGTTCTATTTACTTATTTTTTTCTCATTATGCCTCATGTTTTTCTGATTCTCTTACGTCTTATAATTTTTTACTGTATGTCAAGTCTTATGATTTTTACCTTTTTAGGTACCAGATAACATTTTTCCACCTTTAAATTTTGCAATCTTTTTTGTGAGATGGTGTTAAATAATTTATTCATAGTAAAATTAACATTAATACAGTAATGTGAGCATGTATTATCAAAGGCAAGGTAAGAATAAGAGAGATTGTTGATTAGATGACTATATTCTATAAGTCAATCAGTAAAAGTTAAGACTCACAAACATAGCTAGAAATATGGGAAACAGAGAGAAAGAGAAAAATAAAAAATCATTGTTAGGAGTAAGAATATCTGCAGGAATAGCAGAATATAAAATGTTGATTTTATATTATTTGTATCTGTAATGCTACATATGACTTATTAATTACAAAATTATACCTATCACAGCAGTATCTAAATTCCTCAATAAAATACAAAAACCACACTTTCTTTGATGTGATGGCATTTGTGGTTATTATAGGAAAGTATACATTCTGGTTGATATCAGTCAGTGACAACAGTAAATACATAGGTATCAAGAGAGAATAATTTCCAAAATGCAAAAGTAACAGAATTGAACATAGATTTGACTGTTCTTTTGAAGTCTGAACTTCTCATAAAATGTGGAAGCAGTTTTCAAGAGTTATATAGTAAAGGAAATAGTAATTCCCAAAGACAAGAAAACTTGAGGGCATGAAAACTGGAGACACAAACATAACAATTTTAAAGATAAGAAAAATATCTGTATAAGAACACTTTGCACAAACTCTGATGAGCTATGTATAAAATTTCATAATATAATATGTAGGAACCAGAAGATGGAGGTTCTATTTCTTTTCCTGATATCAGCTTACTACATGATTAAAAAAAAATTTAGTTTCCATATCTATAAATGTAGTATGTTCAATTTTCCACCATACTCTAAAATGTTAGGAATATAAACACTAGAAAATAGTTACCAACTATGGAATAGGAAAGGAAAGAAAGATAAATTATTATGATCCCTATTTTTTTCATTAAATTATAAATTTGTTTCCAGATCTGGTCTAAGTATACATGAAGCCAGTAGTAGAAAAGCAATAATTTCATACTTAGATGCTAAAATATTTAAAAATTAATTTTAACAATTGCAATCACTTACTGGGAATCTGCTAAGTACTGTTACATAATACATTTATGCTCAATTGATCTTTAATATAATATTTTGGATTTGTGTCAACACACTGTACAGATAACAAAATAGTTCTGTGAAACCTTGTGATCAGGTAGACTAGCTGTTTAGTGTATATATCATAAGAAACAGAAGCATAAGCATAAACTTCATAATTATATTCATAAATTGCAATAAAAACAAAACCAAACAAAAGAAGGCAAAAATGAATGACTAGTATTGTCTAAAGAGTCATTTGGTGCTCTTTTGACTTCTTTTCCAAAGAACTCCTTATTACATGTCATATGGTAGCATTTTTATTTCCTTGGCTAGGAACAACTTGAAATGAGGTGACAGCAACTCTTAAGAGAATTGCCTGTGTGTTTTGCTGAAATTTAAATGTAATGCTACTTAACTTTTCAGGTATCCTGGGAATATTCCTAACTGTTTCTCCATATTTCTACTTGCTTCAATCAGTATTCTATTAGGTGTAATGGTTTTGTGAGCTCAGTCATAAAATTTGATTTCTAGGTTTTCCATCATGCTGCATCATTAAAAGACAAAGAGCCACTTTACACAACTTACTAGAAAACATTAGGCAAAAATTTCTTTTTATGATAAGGAATGAAGTCAGTCTTGCAAATCTTGCTAGATATTGTCTAATATTAACTTTAATGAAAAGCAATTCTCATCACCACTAGTAGATCATCAAGGCTCTCTTATGGGTTTAGTTGAGCTTGCTCAGAGAGAAGCTCTTGACAGTATTGCATAAATTTTGATATGCCTAAGCTGCAAAGATCATATTTAGAAAGCAAGGTGAAATATGATTAAAAGCAGCTAAGTACTATTCAGTAAATTGGTCTTGGCTCTATGCAAAATAATTCATCAGAATTTATGTGGTTTAGAGAGATATGGAGGCAGCTAGTGTTTTGATTTCAGACTAATATTTCAAACTCATTGGAAGTTACAAATGATCTAAGATATAATAATATCATATGAAATGCATTTTTACTAAAAATTTAAACTGAATCTTCCCAATAAGAGTTTGAGGAAATTTATAAAAGGACATACTCAGTAAGATGGATAAACTAGAAACAAAATTCAGTGTACAGAGGATAAAGGGGTTGTTATCTCCAAAAACTAGACCCATGTGATGACTACACCCAGCGTTAATTTTATTCCTGATCCATTTTCAAGTCAAGGTTAAATAAAATATATATATAATTTATATGTATAACACCACATCATATTATATATTTATATTTCATTTTATAGATGAATGTATTTTTGTACATATATTAATGTTTCTCTTTATAATTATAAAAGCTGGAATTTATTTAATATTTTAGTATTTACTAAACATAGGTCATTATGTTCTCACTGAATTCTCAGAACAAACTTGTGTGTTAGGTATTCTTATATTCTCTGTTTTATAGTAAAACAAATAGAGCTTTCAAGAGGTTAAAGAAAATTGCCCAGAGTCCTGCAGGTGTATATGCCAGAAACAGTTCACAAATTTAGATGTGTCTAACTCCGTAATTTGAGTATAATTTTATCAGAAGATAAGAGCCAGCAACCCCTAGGGCTTAATGATATGATGGCTTTATAAAAGGTCATTAAATTACATAATGGGCTATGGTTACAACAATTTGATTGCTATTATTGTATTTTGGGGCAAGATGGTTTTAGACAAGTAGTGGTATAAATTTCAAATGTTTAAGTCTTGTGTTTACTAACATTGCAATTACGCATATAGCACCAATTTCTGTACATGAAAGTGAAACAAAATACATAGATTACTGTAAGCCTCAGTAATCCACGTATTTAAAACTGTAATAATAATAATAATAACTACTTCCATGTGTTTTGGAATGTTTGCAAATGAAAATATGTTTAAATCTTCTAACATAGTTTCTCATATACTCTTACGTTCAATAAATAACTAGATCTCTTTCCAGTTTCCTCCACTATTTATGAATAAAGAAATTCCTTGCATGAAAAGCATTTCCAGAGTTAGTCCACAACATAGGCCAGAAATGATTAACCACAATTGATTGATTTTTTTTTCTGACTTTATTGATAATATTGATTTTATCCATCACAAATTTCCAATAAACAAACGTCTCAGTGGTGTCATATATCTTCGTACACTAAAACTACATTTTCTAGGACCACTTTTCCTGTATATTTGCAGATTAGAAGTGGGAAAAAGAAGAACTGGGACCAGATTAGAAAAACCCAAGAAAAACAGCAGTCATTGCTATTGGAAGCTAATCACAATCAGAGACAATTATAATCTCAGTTATTTTCCATGGATCTTAGCTCTCCTCTCACCTCCACCCTCCACCATATATATATATATATTATATATAATATATCCTTTTTATATTATATATATATAATATAAAAAGGATATTTGAGCTGAATGTGGTGGCTCATGCCTGTAATCCCAGCACTGTGGGATGCTAAGGCAGGAGGATCACTTAAGTTCAATAGTTTGAAACCAGCCTGAGAAACACAGTGAGACCGTGTCTTTACAAATAAAAAATAAAAATAGCTGAGCACTTACTCAGAAGGCTGGTGAGGAAGGAGGATTCCTTAATCCCAAAAGTTTGAAACTACAGTGAACTATGATGGCACCACTGCACTCCAGGCTGGGTGACAGGTGATACTCAGTCTCTTAAAAAAAAAAAAAAAAAAAAAAAAAGGATATTTTGAGGAGGAGTTCTTTATTTTTATTTCCCCAAAATATGAGCCGATAGGAATATTTCATTTAGGTATTCAATTGGCTAGAAGAAAGAGAGAAGAGAAAAATAAACATAATTTATAGGTATACATTTCCTGCGAGGTGAGCCATTCATCAAATAGATAAATTTACCAGGAATGATTCACATCTTATTAATAAGAACCTATATTTGTGCCTTTAAGTTATTTCTTTGTAATGATGGTGAACATTTTAAGAAAACAAAAAATTAATGACTGGGGCAGAAAATTTAAAACTTCTATTTCAAAGAGGAAGAAGAAAATGATTGTTTTCTAGAAGGGATTCAGTTTATTTTTTCTTATTTTTACATTATGTTTCATGGTATTTTATATAGATAAATGGCATCACAGTGTATCATAATAGAATTGATATATAGGGCTGAGAGTTATAAGTGTATGTTCTCTTACAGTGCAGAATTCCTATTTTCGTGAACCACATGAACTATAGTTTATTCATGAAATGTAATCTGAGTGGCTCAGGAAAGCATGGCGAATTTCTGATCTTTGAAAGGTTGGCTTTTAGAAGGACAGGTGATTTATTATGTCTACGTGACTTCATTGATAGCATAAATCACTCTTTCCTCTATCTCTTCTCTTAACCCCTACTCTGATTCATATATACCATGAAGTGTCAGGTGAAGTTTTAGATGTGACGAAAGAAAGAAAGAGAGAGAGAGAGAGAAAGGAAGGAAGGAAAGAAGGAAGGAAGGAAAGAAGGATGGAAGGAAAGAAGGAAAGAGAAGGAAAGAAGGAAAGAGAAGGAAGGAAGGAAAGAGAAGGAAAGAAGGAAGGAAAGAAAGGAAAGAAAGAAGGAAAGAGGAGGGAAGGAGGGAGGGAGGGAGGGAGGAAGGAAGGAAGGAGGGAAGGCGGAGGGAGGGAGGAAGAGATGGAGGAAGGGAGAAAGAGAGGGAGGAAGGAAAGAAGGAAGGAAGGAAGGCAGCCAAGAAAGAACGAAAGGAAAGGAAAAGGAGAGGAAGAAAGGGAGGGAGGGAAGAAACAGGAGAAGGAGGGAAGGAAGGGAAAAAGGAAAGAAAAGGCAGGCAGGCCAGGAAAGAAGGGAGGAAGGGAGGAAGAGAGAGAAAATATTTAGTCTTGAAATTAATTTAAGGGTGCTCTATACCTGATTAGCAAAGAATTCATATGGATGATGTTTGAAACATTTATTTATCCTAAGATATTCAGCTAATTCAACTAGTTAAGATTGTCTACAAAGGTGAAATGATGCAGTTTTATGATTAGAGGTTTTAAAAGAATCATTCAGCTAGCCTTGGCCTTAGAATATCAAGTTTGACTTATCTCTATTTGCAAATGAATGAAACGTTTGTGAAACAAATCAGCAGAGACAGGGTTAGGGTGCTTTCTTAGAAGGACAATACATGAATTTAGCAAAAATAAAATAAAAATTTCTTGAATAAGAAAATCTTATTTTCTCCTATATGCTTGTGGGTGATCAGGAAACATTTTAGGAAATAATAAATTCTTGTGATATAGGTGCTATTTTGTTTTAGACAATCAATGGAACAAAACAGATATAGCCAAAGTGAAGGGCTCTGCATAATTTTTTTTCCCCAAAATGTGACTCTTATTATTCAAACTCTACCAGCTCCACTAGCACTCTACTCCCATCCCAGGGGTCCACAAATACAGCATGAGACAAACCCTACCTCTGCTTTAATAGTAATATATGGGAAAAGATGGAGACAAAGATATTTGCAGATGGAGATTGATTACTGTTTAGGAAGGGTTAGGGAATCTTGCAATACAAAGGAAGAGGGGGAATTCCAACAAGATTTTTTAAAAAAAATAGAGGGGCCTATTTATCCTGATTTATCTGGGACTGAGTGTTTCTGATATTTGGGATTTTCAGTGCTTAAAGGAGAAAATTTTCAGGCCAATTGAGATTATTGGTTACCCTAACGGGGAGAGATGGAGAAAAATTAAAATATGCAAAAGTTTCATTTAAGCCACCTGCTGAAGTCTTAAATTGTTTTGAGTTGGGCTCAAGAGTTTTAGGAATTAAGGCCATCACTCATATTTAGGAGTGAAAATATAGATGAAGAACACAGTCCTTCCCCAAATTCCTTACCAAATTCTCTGTCGCCAGGCTGGAGTGCAGTGGCTTGATTTTGGCTCACTGCAACCTCCGCCTCCCAGGTTCAAACGATTCTC
This sequence comes from Symphalangus syndactylus, assembly GCF_028878055.3. Classification (NCBI taxonomy): domain Eukaryota; kingdom Metazoa; phylum Chordata; class Mammalia; order Primates; family Hylobatidae; genus Symphalangus; species Symphalangus syndactylus. Next base: position 31,090,293 of record NC_072428.2, on the reverse strand, counting down.
CTGCCTCAGCCTCTAGAGTAGCTGGGACTAGAGGCATGTGCCACCACACCCAGCTAATTTTTTTTTTTTGTATTTTTAGTAGAGACAGGGGTTCACCATGATGCTCAGGCTGGTCTCGAACTCCTGACCTCCCAAAGTGCTAGGATTACAGGCGTGAGCCAACATGTCCAGCCTGAACAAAAACTTGCTTATCAATACCTCTTTAAACTTTCTTAGGTTCCCACTAGGTATTTGCTTTGAGAAAACCTGTATGTATGAACAGATAATAATTATAGAAATAGAGTCATATTTTATTATTTTATGTAGCTATAAAATCTTCCCTTATCCATACTTCATTTTAATAATAAACATACATTTAATAGCTATGTAAATGTTAATGATATTAATATAACTCTTCAACATAATTTTGCCTTTCGGTTATATCTAGTCTTATGTGTTTTTTATTTTTAATAATAGATGATTCATTAATTAGTATGTTCTTACAACATAGCGTGTTGTGTCTGAGTTAAAATCCACAATAAATTTCTGGGGTTGGATCACAATGTATTTACACATGTATATCTTTATGACTACAGTACAGTGAATTTTACTTTACTACTTTCAAAAATTTATACCAGTTTCAAATGCTAACTTATGAGTCAACTGAATTTGTAATTCAATTTTACTGAAACTTTGTTAGTAATGCATACATTGATATTTTTCCTAAAATTTTCCTAGTGCAAAAATAGAACCTCAAGTTTATTTTAATAAACATTTCTTTGATCACTCCCAAGAGTGAACAGTTCTTAACATGTATCTACATTTTGTTATTTGTAATTGCTTCTTTGCATTCATTTAAGTTTTAAAATTGCCATACCAAATGTGAAAGGTTACATTTAGGCATTGTCTTTTTTTGGTAGTTATGCATTTAATGCAAGGCTAAAAAAGAAAAAAAAATTGTTTGGCATTTCTACTTGTAACACTGTTACAGTCATTAGGATAAATGGCATATCATGTCACAGTGAGTGACATTTGATAAATGATGGGGACAGTTAGAGAACAAAACTATTTAAATTTTGTTTAGAGCTTCAATGATGGCAGATGCTCATTTCCTCAAGCTGTCTTATTGACTAAATTTGAAATGACTAGCAGGCAAAATAAAATTAAAGAAAAAAAGTATGATAAATGAACATTTAAAAGGCAAAGTCAAGGATATAAACATGCAATGATTCCCTCGAAACATTCCTTTTAAATAGACAGAATATAATTCTCCTGAACTTCATAATATAAGTAATACAGAATTTGGCTTTAGAGTGTAATTGATTGCACTGTTTACAGGAAAACATGAATTAAGAGAGAAGAAAATAAGGATGATAAAAAAGGAGGAGAATTATGGAATTATGCTATAAGAATGATAAAGAGAGACATTGAGCTGTTAAGAATATTATAAGCCATCTATTTCTTCTTGTTTTTCTAGATCGTGAGAGCAAAAATGACTAATATTTATGTGAGAATTAATAAATAACATATCTGGATAAGGAATGCCTACGAGTTGACTAGTGTGCAGTGTAATTTTTATTTGGCCAAAATTAAATGCCGTCTTTCTCTTGAATTAAGTAGAAGACAATATAATAGAAGGCAAATGCCGAATAAATATTCTGGAGGAGTGGGCCAGTTATGTCCCCCTGGTTATGTTTCCAAGTTTGGTTGGTTCAACACCCCCTGTAAAGTTCTGCATTGAGGCCGACTCATGGTATTTAATACTTTGGAACTATCTCCACCTGTGCAGGAAATTTTTGTCTTCTAGCTAATATGAATGAAGGTGTTTCTTCTGTCACCCGGCCTGGCAAATCAGCACTTTTAATACATTTTTGTATAGCTGGAAAAAATGGTTCTGAGTATTAATAAGTGTGCGTCCTGACATCTTTTGCTTGCAATGATTTTCAAGGTTGAGTGGAGATGGATGTTATGAGAACTCAGTTATCCTTCTAGATGATCTAAACTTTCAGTCTATTGTAGTCATGAAGAACCAACTTCAAATCTTAACTTCACCATCTCCCAGTTGGTGTGGATTCTTACAAGTGGCTTAATATATCTGGGTCTCATTATTCCCCATATATAAAACTTGCATAAAATACTGTGTGCCATCAATAGGAGGATAAAAATGAGTTCTCTGTTAGGAATATTTTAGGGAATAAAGCTTGATTCCTGGGAGAAAAGTAGCTTCTGTAATGTAGTGTTTTGTTTTCTTGAATTTATGTTGCTTTAAATAGTGGTAGTGGTGGAGGTGGTGTATATTCTGAGAACAGTTGCTCTCTGTAGATATGTACTGTAGTATCAAAAAGTCCTTTCCTTAGTGTGAGGCTCATAGTATTTTAGAAAAGTAAGAAAAACAGCAGATGCAACCTCTTACTACACAGATAAAAAGATGGAGGGCCAGGGAGGGAAAAGATTTTCCATAGATACCAAGTAAGTGAGGCCCAAACTCAGTTATTCTGATTTTCCAAGGACACATGTGTACTCTCAAAATTACTTCGTGTCAGTCAATTCTAAAATTGCTAGTTACAGAATGAGGTACTTCAGATAATCAACATTTAGTGTCCGAAATATTTCATCTGCTGTTATCATTTGTCTGTGTTTTCTGGATGATTGCCTTAATGTTCAATTTACTTTGTTAATCATAAGGAATGGAATTAGGACAGAATACATTTTAAACAATAGTGGACTGCTCAAGCTAATGCCATTCATATTATCAAAAGAAGCCTCAGGAGAATTTAAAGGATCTAAAGGAAAATTTTCCTTCCTTTCCCTTCCCTTCCCTTCCCTCTCCTTCCCTTCCCTTCCCTCTCCTTCCCTTCCCTTCCCTCCCCTCCCCTTCCCTTCCCTCCCCTCCCCTTCCCTCCCCTCCCCTCCCCTTCCCTTCCCTCCCCTCCCCTCCCCTTCCCTTCCCTCCCCTCCCCTCCCCTTCCCTCCCCTTCCCTCCCCTTCCCTCCCCTTCCCTCCCCTCTGCTCCCCTTCCCTGCCCTTCCCTCCCCTCCCCTCCCCTCCTCTCCCTTCACCTCCCCTCTCCTCCTCTCCCCTTCCCTCCCTTGCCCTCCCATCCCCTTCCCTCCTCTTCCCTTTCTTTCTTTCCTCCTCTTTCCGTGTCTCATTGTATAAAATAAAAAGAAATGTTCACATTAAGCTGTGTGTTATGGCCCAAATTATGGGTCATCCTGTCAAGCCAGTTGCATTTCCATTCCCAGGGTAAAACCGTACCCAAAAATGACAGAAATATTGCTAGAGGAATTTAGACAAATATGTCTGCTTAACAAATGATGCAATGGTTTGTCTGTAAATAGTAATATAATTAATACCAAGAAATGAACTAAGAAAAAGCTTCTGAAAGTGTAGAGGTAACAACAAACATGCCATCCAATACTCCCATAATTTGTTTACGCTAATAATAAAATGAAAGCAGTTGCTCAGATAAATATCTCAGAAAAATATCCAAACCCCATTAACTTCCAACCCAAGTATGCTCCTTCATTGAGGATGGATCGCCCTGTCTAGTTCAGGAAAAGAAGAAAAAATATCAGTCTGGTTGTCTAGCATTAGCCACAGAAGCCTTGTGTTGAAAAAAAAAATTCTAATATTGTGGCAAAACTTGCATGAAATCATTCAAAGAAAAAAAATAAACTGTCTTCTGACATAAGTAGCTGCATAAATCCTAAGACTAAGCCTGATCTTAATGTAGAGTGAGAACAAAAGACAACTTTATGTCTTGTAAGTTTTGGCATATTTTTTCTCATTTTCAAGCACAGAAATTGCCTATTTTAAATATATTTAGGTGCTTCATATATATATGAATATATATAATATGAATTGTATTCATTTCCCTCTAAAGAGTATGAATTTATTCATAGAAGGATTGATGACATCTTTGACAGGGCTAGATGTTTCAGCTTCTAGCATAAAAGAAAAAACCTGAGAGAGAAACACTGACCATTACCTACCCCAGCCAACTAATCATGTTTTTCAGAGGCACTCTTTAACTTTGATATTACCTGGGACAGTAGTGTCTTTGAATAATGACTCTGTCTCTTTCATTTTTATGTTCTAAAATCCCATTCTGTGTGTGCACTTAAAACATCTGTACCCTTTGTTTTCAATGAACAATGAAGAATTCATGTGGGTTCACCACAATGCCTAGCAATTCATTTGGTTTGCCTTTCAAGGTGAGGTGATGTATACACTTTGTACTTAGAACAGTATTAGAGGATCCAACCTTAATGAATGAATTTTCAGTGGTAGATAAGGATTATTATGATCCAAAGCTCATCTCTTGGGCTGCAGCCTTCATCTACAACTGTCAGGAAATTTTCCAAACCATAGCATACTTACTTTGTGAAAAAACAGAAAACCCTTCTGAAATATTTATCTTTATAATACATTCTAGAATATGTTATGTTCCAGTTATTTTACCTTTCTGTCATATAATTTAGGAATCTTTAGCAAGAATAGTAAGAAAAGATGCACAAAGAACAAAAAGAAAAGTTGAGGTAAATGGAAGCAAATTGTAGAATTTGTAGAGAGTTGATTTTGCAGGTACTTTGAAAGAAATAAGGGAAGCTGAGCAAAAAAACTCAGACAATGAATATGTTCTTATACCTTGAAGAAGAGGGGATTGAGAACTGTTGAAGAGCGGCTGAGTGAATGCATTCATCCATTCATCTATTTGTCCTCACAAAAATGCTTATTGTAATCCTATTATGAGTCAGGCACCTATTAAACACTGAAGATGAGTAGATAAATCTGACTGCTAACCTCATGGAGTTTAGTCTAGTTAAAATACATGGGCATTACATAAATAATTAAACAAATAGTAATATAAATGCAATTGTAACTGAGCAATTCAGTCCCAAGCATTTCCAGCATGTGCTGATGCACTCTGAGATAGAGTCGTCTTAGATGGGGCTGACATAACAGTGCATTTGTAGAGACTAATTGGGATAGCTGCCTTGTGCCCACACATGATTTCCCTCTTGTGCAACTTTGCTGATAGATTAGTTTGTTAGGCATTTCAACATTGAATATTCACATTTATCCATTTCTCTCTGAACTACATTCATTCATTTCTCTCTGAACTACAGAAGGAAAAATTTTAGAGCTACCACAAAAGAAGAAGATTTGAGAACCCTCTACATTATACTGAAGAACAATAACTAATTGTATTTTTAATTCATAGTCTTCATTATGGCTAGCACCAGTCTAGTAATTTTGAGACATTCTTGAAAACCTAGCATTAATATCTTTTTCCACAGATTTACATTGATTTAATAAACTGATGCTCCAATATTTAAATGTATTCAATTTGATTTCAAGTATTTTGAGAGTCAAAAATTCATCACCAAATTAAATTATATTACGTATGGGAAACAGAGCAAGATTAGATAAATCTGTGAAGCATAAAATGATAACTATTCTAATTTAAAAGTGGTCTTCTACTAGTGACAAAACTAAAACAAAGGGGAGCATTTCTAGGTTGTATTGGAATCCCATGTGGAGAGAAGCATTCATTTTTAAATTGAACTGTATGTATTATGAAGTTGAGTCCTGTCTATGAAGACTTTTACTTGGAAATTCTCATATGTAAGTGGTAGGATTTCTGGAGTGTTCAGCTAGCATTTAATAATGCTCAAAACTGTGTAAAGGAGCCTCTAACTGCTAGAGTGAGTGAGCTGAGCCAGAGCTGAACAGCTCTGGATTTCATTGCCAAACAGTTGTAGAAAAATGACATGCATTGCATTTACAGTGACTCTTTGCAATGATAGTACTATTTGGCTAGTAGTTATCTATTAGAAAATTATGTTTCAAAATAAGTTTATTTTGTTACACTTGAACAAAATAGAAATCCAAAATTTAACTGAAATAAATAATAAATAATTTAAAAAGAAAAAGATTGTCTAATATTAAAAATCACTTTTTAAGTCTCAACATTATGTGTGAAAATGAGACAAAATCTATCCTGTTTGGAGCCTCATGTTTTCAACTACTGTACACATCCTTTTACTCCAGACATAATAATGACCATTACTGAGCACTTACTATGTGCCAGGCCATTTCTATTTTCCATATACTGATACATTAAATACTTATAGAAATCCTAGGGAGTGCATACTATTATTGTCTCCATTGTATAGATGAGAGGACTGCATTATAGAGAGGTAAATAACTGGTGCAAGGTTGTATAACTGCTAAGAAGCCACTGAATGCTTATGTACCTGTGCTTTCCAGCTCTAGAAGCTGTATTTTTAACTACCCTTCTAGTCTGAGTATCTTCTTATTACCATGCCTTTACCAATGGATTTATCCCTGAATCTGTCTCTAGGTACTGCATGGACACATTTCAAGTTTCAATTTGGATGTAATATCTCCTATGAATTTTCTTACATTTGTCCCACTCTTAACTGGGTAAGCAACCACACAATGCGCCACTACAGAACTCAGGGTTAATAGCACTCTTCACACTAGATTTTTAATTACACTTTTCACCTCTTTGTCTTTCCTACTAGCTTGAGATACTTAAGGGAAGACTTCTTATGTTCCCAATAAATGTTTACTGAATGTATAAATGAGTATGAAGGAATTATAAGTGAAAATTTTGTAAAATTACATTTAAAACTGTAAACATCATAGATTATTATTTCATTTCATGATAAGTGTATTCTATGGCAAAATAGCATCTCAGAGAGGGTTGTTTTTTCAATGTAAATAAAATGGTGAAATAAAAATTACAAAAGAAAATTATTCAAAAAGGGCAGACACTGATTTATGTTTGCTGCAGGGTATTTTTAAAATTGAAAATGGCATTTATAAAACAAAGGGCAGAAAAATATCAATTTTGCTTGAAGTGAAGTATAATGCTCTTGATTTTTACAACTGAAAGCATTGACAGTGACTTATCATCCTGACTTGACAAAGGATAATTGAAGAAATCTTAAAGAATCATGACTTAACTCTCTTTGATGGTATTAAAATCTAAATTGTTATGGGTGGCACTCAATATGAGAACACATGACATAAAATACAAAAAATATAGAAAATAGGTCTCAACTGAATAAATTTTTATGGCAAAGAATATTATGTCATATAGGGGAGAAGTTTCTGATTAAAAAATAAAGAGTGGGCAGAACACAGTGGCTCAGGCCTATAAACCTAACACTTTGGGAGGCAGAGGCAGGCAGATCACGAGGTCAGGAGATGGAGGCTATCCTAGCTAACATGGTGAAACCCCACCTCTACTAAAAATACAAAAAATTAGCTCGGTGTGGTGGCGTGTGCCTGTAATCCCAGCTACTCAGGAGGCTGAGGCAGGAGAATCACTTGAACTCGGGAGGCAGCAGAGGTTCCAGTGAGCCGAAAGTGAGACTCCATCTCAAAAAAAAAAAAAAAAAAAAAAAGAGTGATAGAACAGGACAAATCAATTATATTTGTATTTCTGAAGGTGATGAATGGTCAATTCCTTGCTTGGATCTATGTGGTTAGAGAGAAATATCTGTGTTCCTAGAAGTGCACAGGATCATGCAAAGAGAATTGACAAGGCCTCATTCCAAAGACAAATGGATTAATTAGTTGTGATTGCATCTAAATTACTATTAAGAATCAGGAGACCACAAAAAAAAGCATAGCACACTAAAAACTTTTTTTTCTCAAATAAGACAGCCTAAATATGGATCCACCTTCTTACTGACAGAATACCCTAACACTGGTTATTGAACAGCCCCCTAATTTTTACCATGCAGATAGTTACAACCTTCTAATAAAATTATCATGGAAATTGAACGAAATCATGTATGTCAACTTGCACATCAGACATACATAATAGACATCTTCAGTAGGCTTGTTACAGCTATTATTAATTGCAAAACAATGAGGATGATCTCAAGTCTTAGAAAGCCAAAGTGTCAATTACTTCATTTTCTAAGTAGGCAAATGTATTTACCATACATACAGATACATTAAAAACGACTGATTATAAGGAATTGGTTCACATGATTGTGGAGGTTGGCAAGTCCCAAAATCTGCAGTGTTAGTCAGCAAGCTGGAGACCAAGCAGAGCTGGTAATTTAGCTCCAGTTTGCATCCAAAGACCTAAGAATTATGAGAGCTGTTGGTGCTGTTTCAGTCGAAAGATCTTGGAGGCACAAGACCCAGGAAGAGTCATTGCTTCAGTTTGCGTTTGATGGTAGGAAAATGCCAATGTCCCAGCCAAATACCATCAGGCAGGAAGAATTTTCTTATTCAGGGTAGGGTCAACCCTTATGTTCTATTCAGACCTTCAACTGATCATATGAGGCCCATCCACATTAGAGAGGGTTATATAGTTGGGATATTTGTCCTCATCCAAATCTCATGTTAAAATGCAATCCCCAGTGTTGGAGGTGGGGCCTGGTGGGAGATATTTGGGTCCTGAGGGTGGATTCCTCACGGATTGGTTCTGTCTTAGTGATAGTGAGTTCTCATAACATCAGATTATTGTAAAGTGTGGCACCTCCCCTTTCTCTTGCTTCTGCTCTTGCCATGTGAGATGCCTGCATCCCCTTAATATTTTGCTGTGATTGTAAGCCTCCTGAGGCCCTCAGCAGAAGCCAAGCAGATGACAATGCCATACTTCCTGTACAGCCTGCAGAACCATGAGCCAATTAAATCTCTTTTCTTTACGAATTACAAATTACCTAATCTTGGGTATTTTGTTATAGCACTGCAAGAACAGCCTAACACAGAGGTCAATCTGCTTTGCTCAGTCTACAGATTTCAATATTAATCTCATCCAAAACACCCTCATGAAAACACCCAGAGTAATGTTTGACCAATTATCTGGGTACAGTGTGGCCCAGTCAACTTGACACACATAATTAACCATCATAGCAAATATCATGATTTTTCTTAGGACCATGTGTAATAGCTTAGGTTTTTACTCACAGGAACAATAAGCCTATCTTAAAGCAATTACTCTGAAGCCAATCATTTATGACATATACAAAAGGCTATCTTTGTCTTTGTCTTTTTTTTCTATGTGTTTATCTTTGCCTGATAATAAGGTTATCATAAAACATTTCTAGTAAGAAAACTAGAAAGGGAAAAAGTTTCTACTCCATTGTTTTAAACAATATTTTACATGCAGATTCTAGGAGGATTAATCATCACCAATGTCAAATAATCTAAAAATAGCATTTCCCTTTTTAAAAGGCATTACACTTTATTTCTTGTGTCAAAATTTATGCTCGACTCTCTTGCAATATTATCTCAGATAACCTTCAGTGTCCCTTCTAACCATTATCATGGTTAGAAAATGAGGGTACCAGGATTCAAGCTCTGATTTATAAACTTAAAAGTATTTCTTGCCCTTTTCAAACTGTCTAACTCCTTTCTTAACCATAATCAAATATCATTTCAGTTTTCGCTGATTACAAATTGCATATATCACAAAATAAGTTTGACTTTACAGCATATTCTAATCAATTCTATTTACTTGGTTATACTAATGCAATCATTATCATTGTTACCTAAGATAAGGTTGTAATTTGTCTCAGCAGGTGATTAAGTATGCAGTTGTTTTAGCCTTGATTCTCATTGCTAATTTTTTTAATCACCAAATACCCAAAACAATAGAATATTAGCTATTCTCTGTGAATCATAAAATCTTGTTTCCTAACAATTTAATTCATATTATACATTTATAAATTTACAGATTTGAGGTGGACTGGGGAGAACAGAGTAACTCTATTTTCAACAATGTTCACTCTCAATTTTGACAGTGATTAAAAACTTTATAACAATAGCACTTGGCCTAAGGAGCACCAGCACCTAATACCTGGGTACCCATGGTGAAAACCATCCTGCTTACTAAGAGAAGTAAATTGGATAAATAGTCTACATCTTTGAATGTTATGGTTTAATTAAAAGGCAGCATATTTATGAGTGGCATTGAGATAGCTGAGAAACATAAAGTGAAACATTTATTATTCATTTCCTGTCAATGTATCAACATAGATATCAAAAGAAGACAATTTTTCTCAATTTCATAGAGAATAATCTAGGTTCAGAGAAAATTTAATGCTTTGACCAAAGAAATGCATAACTGAGAAAAGTCTTAAAGTGTTCAAATGCCTATCAAGAAAACAGTAACACTAATTGCCAGGTTTAGCTGTCGGAGATACAGAAGTCAACATGAAAAATTTCTTGATTTCACAGAGCTTAGATTTTGATGAGGAAGGTAAGAAATAAAAAAGAGAACACAAAAATAACTGTAATACTTCAGAGTGATAGACACTATAAAGTAAATAAGTCAGCAATATAGGAGAGAGTATGATGAAGATAGTGCTTGTAATTTAAATAGTTAAGTCATATGTTTCACAAGTGACATTTAAACATTATGTAAATTAGGTTAAAGAACATGTCATGCAAAGGACTGGGAAAGGTCATTTAGACTAAGCTCCTGTATTGGAAATGAGCTGGAGATATTCAAGGAATTGCAAGAAGAAAAGTGTGGCTGGACCAGAATGTGAAAGAGGAAGAGTGATAGGATATGAAGTCAGAGTAAGAGGCTGTCATCTGATCATACCTGGTCTTGGAGGAATTTCAGAGAGTGTGAGCTGAAATATGCCATAATATGATTTTAGTTGTTAAAGCCTTGCTGTTACTATAGTGTGGAGAATCGATTCACACTTAGAAGAGGGAAAAAATGCAATTTTTATTTTTTGCTTTTCTTTGGTTGGGCTACCAGGTTTTATTTTTAAAAATTTACATACTTCATAGATTGTAAGTAATTTTATACATGCATGTTTAATCAACTTTAATGAGTTTGTATACATACATTTAAAATATCTGTTTAAACTTGTTGAGGAATATAAGAAATATTGCTTTCACTGGCATTTTAGATGGTAGGAAACCATAGACACAAGGCAGTAACACACACTCAGAAAAAAAACACCCACTAGATCTTCTGGTTTCTAGATAGCCTTTTTAGTCTAAAAGGATTTTATTTTCTATTTTGCAGCCAATACCAATCACTCAGGCCAGTAGAATGGCTGCCTTTTCTGTAACTTGGGTTAGCAGCATATATGAGAAATATCACATGACCACAACTATCTTTTCTAGTGGGAGGATTTATCTCTAGAGTAGTGGGTCTTCTAAACTCAAGTAGCTCATCTTATAAGAACAAGTAGCAACATTTCTTAAGTGAATAGTGGCAGTGGCTACTCCTACATCCACTTCATGACTTGTGCATATGTATTTGTAGTCACAGGAGAGGCTATGCCATATATTGTCTACATATTTAAGTCATATGCCCCATTCTATTGAATAATTTGGTCTTCTTAGACAACTTCTTCCATTTCTGGTCTGAGCCATGCAAGATATAGACCACCTTAAGGATTTCGTGATAATGAGAGATGGACAGAAATTCCCATTTTATTTCTCAGTAGCCAACTCTTTGCTCACCTTTGCTGTATTTTAATAAGATAACTATAAATTGTGAGCACTTAATTGGTTCTGTAATCCTAACACCTTTATATTCAGACCTTTGGACTACCAAGATATATCTTCTCTGTACCTGCAGAAAATAGGAGACTTTTAAAAACCTCCTGTACAGACTTTTTGATTTTCCTCTTGTGTCCTGAGTTGGATAGTAAAGATTTTATTTATCTTCTGTGTTGTGTGCATTTTCTATTTTTTAATAGAAGCCACACCCAATGCTACTTTTCTCTTTAATATCCATTTCCTCATTTCCCAGATCCTTGACCTCCTCTCACACCACTTTTTATCCATGCCCAGGGAAAATGTGTGTAATCATAGTGCCACCACAAACTGTGGTTTATCAGGGACTCAATTCATCTAGTAGGAAAGATATATATGACCTCTTCAATAATATGATCAACCCAACCCCAGGTTTCTATTTTTAAAATTTATTATTTAGATTACCTCCCAGAGCCAATTACTATGTCAATTAGGATCCTCCCATCAAAAAATAGTTGTATACCCAAGAAAATAATAGAAGAGAGCTTAATCAGGAGACTGGAGAACAGAAAGAAGACAAGGATGCTCACTCTTAACACTCAAATTCAACATAGTACTGGAAGTCCCCCAGAGCAATCAAGCAAGAGAAATAAATAAAAGGTAACCAAATAGGAAGAGAGGAAGTCAAACTATCTCTTATGGCATGCAATACGACTCTATACCTAGAAAACCCCAAAGTCTCTCCTCAAAGTCTCCTGGAATTGATTTTTTCAAACTTCAGTAAAATTTCAGGATACAAATTCAATGTACAAAAGCCAGTAGTGCCGATAACATCCAAGCTGAGAGCCAAATTAAGAATGCAATTCCATTTGTAATAGCCACAAAAAGAAATAAACTACCTAAGAATACAGCTAATAGGGACGAGAAAAAGTTCTACAATGAAAGAAAGCACTCCTGAAAAAAATCAAAGACAACAAAAACAAATGCAAAGACTTTTCGCGTTCATGAATACGAAGAATCAATGTTAAAATGGCCATACTACTCAAAACAATTTATGGATCCCCTGTTATCCTATCAAATAAGCAATGGAATTTTTAACAAATTAGAAAAAGCTACTCCAAAATGTATATAGAACCAAAAAAGAGCTCAGATAGCTAAAGCAAGTCCTATTTAAAAAAAAAAAAAAAAAAAAGCCAGAGGCATCACACTACATGACTTCAAACTAAGGCTACAGTAACCAAAACAGCATCGTGCAGGTAAAAAAAGCAGACACATAGACCAATGATACAAAACAGAGAGCTCATTAATGAAATGGGAAAAGAATTCTCTATTCAATACATGGTGCTGGGATAACTGGCTAGCCATATGCAGAAGGTTGCATCTGGACACCTTCATTTTACCAGATGCAAAAATCGACTCAAGATGGATTAATGGCTGAAATATAATACATAAAACTGTAACAACCCTAAAGGAAAACCTAGGAATACCATTCTGGACACAGGCTTTGGCAAAGATTTCATGGCAAAACCTCCAAAAGCAATTACAACAAAACCAAAAATGGACAAGTGGGATCTAATTAAACTAAAAAGATTCTGCACTGCAAAAGAAACTGTGAACAGAATAAACAGACAACCTACAGAATGGGAGAAAATATTTGCAAACTATGCCTCTGACAAAGATCTAATACTCAGAATATATAAGGAACATAGACAAATCAACAAGAAAAAAACAACTCTATTTAAAAATAGTCAAAGGACATAAACAGACACTTCTCAAAAGAATATACACAAGTGGCCAATAAGAATATGAAAAGTTGCTCAACATCAGTAATCATAGGAGAAATACAAATCAAAACCACCATGAGATACCATCTCACATCAGTCAGAATGGCTATTATTAAAAAGTAAGAGAAAAGATGTTGGCCAGTTTGTGGGAAAAAAAGATTATTTATACACTACGGGTGGGGATTCAAATTAGTGAAACTACTGTGGGAAAAGAAGTTAGGAGATTTCTGAAAGAGCTAAAAACAGAACTACCATCGAACCCAGCAATCTCATTATTGGGTATATGCTTGAAAGACTATAAAACATTCTACCAAAAACAAACAAACAAATAGACCAAAAAAACCCACGTGCACTTTAAGTTCATCGCAGCACTATTCGCAATAGTAAAGACATGGCATCAACCTAGATACTCATCAATGTTGGACTCGATAAAGACAATATGGTACATGTACACCCTGGAGTATATGAAGCCATAAAAAACTGAAGTAATGTCCTTCGCGGCATCATGGCTGCAGCTGGAGGCCATTAACCTAAGCAAATTAACATAGGAACACAAAACCAAATACCAAACATGTTCTTACTAATAAGTGGGGCTGAACACTGAGTACACATGGACACCACGGCCTACTTGAGTGGGGAAGGTGAGAGAAGAGTGAGAGTCAAAAAACTATCTACTGGGTACTGTGCGCATTACCTGTGTGAGAAAAGTATTTGCACACCAAACCCCAAAGACATGCAATTTACTCATGTAGGAAACGTACACATGTTCACTATGAACCTAAAATAAAAGTAGAAAAAAAAAGACAATGACTCAAAAACTCATACAGCCTACATTCAGCATAGTGATCTTTCCCTACAGCACATACAATTGTCCACTTGGCAATACTGACAAGAATGTGGCATCCTATGGATCTATGTTCTGAAGTTCAGATGTGTAGACCCAAACCTACTAAGCCTATTTGTTCTCAAACTCTGAAACTTAAAGTTGAGGTATCTCAACATAGATACCACTTTGCTGATCTGAAGTTTCACATGCACTCTGTATGAACAGCTTTGCTAGGTGATAAACAAGCTTTAGAGTCATTTAAATGGGAAAATATTTTGTTCTCTCTATCTCTTGAAAAGCAAATAGGCCACTTGGGCACTAAAATTACATTAACTCACTAAATGTCGTGGCTGTATTAACTACTGCCCAGGCAGCGAATTGGAAATATACCATCAGAGAGAAAGCTATTTCTCTCAGTCACTTATTATGCCAGACTTTTTACTTTGCTATTACGGGATATAAAGGCATCATGATGGGGAAAAATTTGGATACTAAGACACCTTGCCAAACACATTTTTTATTTGTTGTAGATCTTGATAACCTTGTAGTAATTTTTTGAAGGAAAATTCAATGTTATTCTCCAAAGATTGTTATAATTTTGGTAAGAATACATAAGATCTACCCTTTAACAAAATTTTAAGTGTATAATAAAGTATTGTATAGCATATTTAATGATGGAAGCTCTACACTCATTAAATAGCTACTCCTCATTTTTCTTTTCTGTACAGACCCTGGCAAACACCATTCCAGTCTTTGATTCTATGTATTTGAATATTTTCAATACCTCATATAAGTAGACTTGTACAGTATTTGTGTTTCTGTGACTGATTTATTTCACTTAACATAATGACCTCAAGGTGCAGCCATGCTCCCGCATATTGCAAAATTTCTTCTTTTTAAAGGCTGAACACTCTTCCATTGTAGGTGTACACACATTGTTTAATCCACTTACCAGTTAACAGACATTTAGATTCTTTCCACGCATTGGATAATGGAAATAGTGCTAAAGTGAACATAGTAATGTTATATCTGTTTGACATTCTGTTTTTAATTATTTTGAACAAATCTCAAGAAGTAGGATTGTTCTATTTTTAGTAATTTGAGGATCATCAATATTGGTTTTCATAATGGATGCATCATTTTGCATTTCTATCAACAGTGTGCAAGGGTTCCAACATCTTTACCAACACTTGTCTTTAAAAAAAATTAGTAGCTATTCTGACAATGTAAAGTGCTTTCTCACTGTAGTTTTGATTTGCATTTCTCTTATGATTATTGATGTTGCGTATATTTTTATATACCTGTCGATCATTTCTATGTCTTCTATGAAACAAAGTCTATTTAATTCCTTTACCCATGTTTTGAAATTTGGTTATTTGTTAATATGCAATAGAGTTGTAGGAATTTTTTTACATGTTTTAGAAATTAACCCCTAGGCAGATATGTTTTGTGAATATTTTTTCCTATTCTGTAGGTCACTTTTTCATGCTTTTGATTTTTTCTTGATATGCAGCAGCTTTTTAGCTTGATATAGTCTCACTTGTATACTTTGCTTTTTTTGCCTGTGTCTTTGGTATCATATTCATGAAACCGTTGAAGAAACCAGTATGTGTTGAAAATTCTGGCAAATATATTGCCTCAATATCCAGTTTGCGTTTGGCTATCTAGCTTAGATAATAAGTTCCAGTATTATTCCTCTAGTAAAGGGCAGATTGCTCTCTCTCTCCAAACACACACACCCAGTCATAGAGTCGGCCTGATTTGAAGATAAACCTCCTTGCAGTAAAGGTTTTTCATGTTCTTTGTTTCAAATTTCATGCCTGCTTGCTATAAACTGTGCAATTGCCACACCGCTCCTCTGACGCTTATGGACCTTAATGAAGGCAAGTGCCCCTAGTCTATGCTTCCTTCCTGCCTGAGCTCCCTGAGCTCCATGTGTCTGGCCTTCGGGCATGCTATGTACTCTCCAGGACCTATAAGTGATAAAATCTTTATTTCCGTCTTGTGTCACTCTTAATCATTTAAGGGATGCTCTTCATCTTAAAGATCCTATATTAAAACACAATGTCAGAAAGCATTTTCCATATGTTTCTTCAAGGAGTTTTATAGTTTTATGTCTAAGGTGTAAATCTTTGATCTATTTTGAGTTTATTTTTCTGTTCAGTTTCATACATTTGAATGTGGATATCCAGTTTTCATAGCACTACTTGTTGAAAAGAATTTCCTTCTCCTATTGTGTGTTCTTGGTATCCTTGTAGACGAACAATTGAAAGTATATGAATGGCTCTCTATACTGTTCTATTAGTCCATACGTCCTCATTCTAGTGCTAGACTGTTGTAAACACTATGGATTTTAAGATTTTTTTTATATTAGTAAGTCCAATGCCTCCAGCTTTGTTCTTCTTTCTCAAGAATGATTTGATTATTTGGTGTTTTTTTGTTTTTTTTTTTTTTTGTGGTTGCATATGGGTTTAGAATTGGTTTTTCTATTTCCTTTTTAAAAAGCCATTAATGTTTTTATAGAAATTGCAAGGAATTTGTAGATAACCTTGGGGAACATGGACATGTTTAACAATGTTACTTTTTCCAATCTATGAACAAAGATTTTTAAATTTGTTTTTGTGTTATTTAATTACCTTCATCAATGTTTGGTAGTTTTCAATGCACAAGTATTTCATCTCCTTAGCTAAATTTATTTCTATGTATTGAATTCTTTTTTTCTTTATTGTAAATGGGATTTTTTAAATTCTCTTTTCAGATAGTTGCTAGTGTATAGAAATTCAATTGATTTTTGCATGTTTATTTGACATTCTAAAAATGTGCTGTATTTGTTTGTTACATCTGCTTTTTAATGGAGTTTTTAGTGTTTTCTATATGTAAGATCAAGCCTTCTGCGAGCAGACACTGTACTTCTCCTTTTGCAATTGCCTTTTATTGTTTATTTTTCTTACCTAACTGCTCTAGCTAAAACTTCCATGATTATGTTTAATAGAGGTGAGAAGAGTGAGAATCCTTGCTTTACTCCTAATATTAGAAGACAAGCATTCAGGTTTTCACCATAGAGTATGATGTTAGCTGTGAGATTTTTATATATGGCTCTTCATTTAAAGTAGTTTTCTTCTATACCTAGCTTGTTGAGAGTTTTTATCATGAAATGGTGTTAAATTTTGTTAAATGCTTCTTCCAATCTATTGAGATAATAATACAAGTTTTAACTTTCTTTCTGCTAGCGTAATGCATTCATTGATTGATTTTTAGAAGTTGAATCACCTTTGTGCCCAAGGAATTATCACACTTGGTAATTGTACATAATCCTTAAAATCCGCTGTTCAATTCAATTTGCTAGTATTTTGCTGAAGATTTTTGCATCTATATTAATGAGGAGTATTGAACCACATTCTTATTTTCTTGGAATATTTTTACCTGGCTTTAGTATCAAGAAAATGCTGGCCTTATAAAATTACTTTTAAATCATTATTTTTTAAGAGACTTTATCTCTTCATTTTTGAAGAACAGTTTTGCTATATATATTATAAATGGTAAGTTGGTTGGCAGTTTTTTAAAAAAAATATGTTTTTGGCATCTTGAATATACTCCCTGTGGCCTCTAAGGTTTCTTTTATAAATTCACTAATAATCTAATAAGACTTGGCTTTCAAAATTATCTCTTTTTCTTTGATTTTTGACAATTTGATTATAATGTGTCTCAGTGGGGATTCCTTTAGGCTTATTTTATTTTGTGCCCTTCAGGCTTCTAGCATCTGGATTTCGATTTCCTCCGTCAGATTTGGAAAATGTTTGTTTATTATTTCCTTGTATATGTTTTCTAGTCCTTTCTCTTATCTCCTACTATAAATTCCATTATGCATAGATTGATCTACTATATGATGTTCTTTAATTCTTTTAAGCTTTTTTCACTCTATTTCTATTTTTGCTCCTCTTATTATTTTTAGTGACATATCTTTGAGTTTACTGATTTTTTTCTACTTGATCTAGTTTGTTGTTGAATATTTCTAGTGAATTTTCAGTTGAATTATTTTGATCTTCAGTTGCATTTCTTTTGGTACTTTTATACTATTTTTTATCTCCTTCATTAAATTTGGACTCTGTTTATATATTGTTTCCCAGAGCTTAGTGAGCATCTTGGTGATGTTTATTTTGAATCCTTTTCAAATAAATCAATTTTATCCATTTCATTAAGGTAAGTTTCTGAATAGTTATCTTATTCTTTTGCTTGGAGCATATTTGCCTATTTCTTCTTCTTCCTTTACTCTCTGTGCTGATGTTTGAATATTAGCTAAAACATCCACCTATACCAATCTTTAGAGACTGGTTCTGTAAAGGAAAAGACCAATCAGCTTGGCCAGAGACTTTATAGGCCTCTCAACCCTTCATCCTAGTCCAATCTACTTTGTCTTTTTGCACCCCAACTAGATAACTAAAGTATGCCAAATCCTTTCACTGCGCTAGTGAAAGTAACACTGAAGCTAGTTCTGTGGCTGCTTCAAAAGTTGGGCCAATGGATGCTCCATCCATCACTTTTACTCTTTAGAGAGAAGCTGGGAGCTAGTTTTTCCTGTTTTTTTTTTTTTTTTTCTTAAATTTGCATACTCTGTATTGGTCTGGGCAAAGGGGCTATCAACTGTAAGCTAAAATCTGTGTTCCTGTTCTCATTAGCCTGCAAATGATTAGATTATTCCAAGCGTCATCAGCACTTTGAGACAAGCAATACGGAAGCTAGTTCTTTGGGTGGTCCTCAGGAAAGCTGAGGGCTTGTAAATGCAGAAACTCTCTTTCTCTTTCAAGGGAGAAGATGGTGGCTGAAATGTTTCCTCTGCGGAGTAGTCAGAAGTAGTTATGGTGATTACCAACCCAAGACATTGTCTTTGTTCTCTCCAAGGCAATTTTATTGTGCTGATCAAGTTATTATTCTAAGACTGGCAAGTCAGAAGCCAGTAGTCTGGGGAGCTCATGCAGAAGAGTTGAGGTTCTGGACACATGGGTCAACTCTTTCCATCCCTTAGGAGAACCTGGGAGCTTAAAAGTCTCTTCTCAATTATATGGCACTATGTCAATGGCAGGAATTCTGGACAGAAGGTGTCCTGAGTCATTCTACTGGCTTTAATAAGTCTGGTTTTGTGTTTTTCTGGGGTGCAGTTTCTTTCCTTTCAATCCTTTTCTGGATTTCTCACAAAGGGAATTGGTTCATAATTTGTTGTTGCATCAGTGTATTTATGGGAGAAAGTAAGTTTAGGGCTTTCTACTCCACTCTTTTGCTGATACAACTCAAAATATTTCCATAATCTAGTAATAATATCAATTAATTCATAATTACCTATATGTCTTCTATTGTTTGCCTAACACTGTTCTCATCCAACTTTTAATGTACAGAAACTCTTATACACATCACTTAAAGAAAAAAGTTTAACTGACTTTCAAAATATTTAGGAAAAATATGTGTTGCATTGGCAAACAAAAAGATCCCACACTAACTAATTGTGTCATTCTATTTTCATATTACTATGAAGAAACACACAAGACTGGGTATTTTATCAATAAAAAGAGGTTTAATTGACTCACAGTTCCATATGGCTGGGGAGGCCTCACAATCATGGTGGAAGACAGAGGGGGTGCAAAGGCACGTCTTACATGGCAGCAAGCAAGAGTGTGTGCAGAGGAACTGCCCTTTATAAAACCATCAGATCTCATGAGACTCATTCTCTGTCAAAAGAAGAGCATCGGAAAAACTTACCCCCATGATTCAATTACCTCCAACTGAGTCCCTCTAATAACACACACGGGGATTATGGGAGGTACAATTCAAGATGAGATTTGGGTGGGGATACAGCCAAACCATCTCACTAGTTTAAACAGCAAAATACTTTTTAAAGAGTATATAAAATAGTATGCCATATTTCTCAGAGGTCAAGGTGCAGCCATGAGAAGTGCTCAAATTATACCATGCAAATATTGCTGAAAAGACCCTATTCAACCACTCAAGGTAGAGATGCAGCAGCTCACAGCAGGCACTGGGCATGAACGTCTCTGCCATGCTATATCCCAAAGTGAAATATCTTCTCTACCACCTTCATTAAAGAAATGAATTAAATAAAAACCCTAATTTTTCCATTGTTACTCCATGAAGATAAGGTGAGTAAGAACTACAGAAATAAGATTTTATATTCAAGCCATTTGATTACAAAAATTTCAGCACTTGAAGTGACAGAAGTATTTAGATGTGTTTAGAGATTGTGTATGTTGAAAAAGTACAGAAGCTACGTTTCTTTTTTTCTCTAGGAGTACAAAATAGTTTAAATTCTGAGTATAAATTCCTTCTTTGCATTTATAAGTCCTAAAGTAAGAGAATACAGAGACTACAGCCTTGGGGGCAGATTAAAAGCTACAGAATTCATCTAGTACAATGTGGTGCTTAGCAATGAAAAACAAAGCTAACACAAACAGTAGTTAGTATTTAAGAAGACATGTAGTGAATTAGCCATGTTTCTCAACTGGAGATCTTATTAAAATGAAGATTCTGATAGAGTAGACCTGCAATGGAACCTAAGACATACATTTCTAACTAGCTTCCAGGTGATGGGTTTGCTGCAGTCTCTCAAAACACACATGGAGTAGCATGATTTATAGTACAGTCATGCACAGCATAATGACATTTTGTTAAATTAAGGGCCATATCTACAATGGTAATCCCATAGGATTATAATGGAGCTACCTTATACAGATATACTGTTTCATATTTTTATACTGTTTTTTACTCTGTGATTAGTCACACAAATACTTACCCATGTGTATTGCAACTGACTACAGCATTTAGTACAATAACATGTTGTATAAGTTTATAACCTAGGAGCAATAGCCTACACATTACAGCCTAGGTATACAGTAGGCTATATCATCTAGGTTTGTGTAAGTACACTGTATGAAGTTTACACAATGATTAAATTGCCTAAGGACACATTTCTCAGAGCATGTTCCTATTGTTAAGGAAAACATTAATTTATACATTACTAAAATGTGATAATATTCTAGAAATAAGTGATTCAATGGTTAAGTTGACTTTTAAAATTTTTGTTTAAATTTCATTGAAAAGACTTAATTCTTACAGATTTTTCAGAGCCTTTAATCTTTAATAAGCTAAGACACATAGAGACATCCCAGAGCATGGAGTAAAGGAGGGAAGTTTTTTGTAGTGTATATAAGTTCACCTTTTCAGCTTGACTATATGTATACATGTATGTATGTTTGTATATATATATTTATGTGTGTGTATGTGTGTGCATGGAGAGAGAGAGAGAGAGAGAGAGAGACAGAGAGAGAAAAGAAAAAGAGAGAGGTACTTATTATAAAAACTGATTTATGCAATTAAGGAAACTGACAAGTCCCCAAATCTGCAAGGTGAGATAATAAGGAGAGTCAATGATATAGTTCCAATCTGAAGCCTGGAAACTCTGGAAGAACCAATATTTCTGTGTGAATCCAAAGGCAGAAAAAATTCGTATGTCCTAGTTTGCAGGCCATGGGTAGAAGAAATTCCCCTTCCTTCCTTTTCTTTTATTCTAGGCCTTTGACTACTTGGTAAGGCTCAACTACATTAGGGAGGGCCATCTGCTTTACCCAATCTACCAGTTTAAACATTAAACTTATACAAAAACACCCTCACTGAAACACTCAGAATAATATTTAACCAAATATCTGTGCTGCCCAAGACATAGTCAAATTGACACATAACATCAACCATTAAAGTTTTCATACCAATTAGTTGTGCAACTGTGGGCAACCATTGCATACATTTGAGCATAATTGTCTATGTTGTGTGATAGCAGAGATGGAATAAATAATAATTACAATATCCCCTCTTAAGTTATGCTTTTCAATGTTGTCAAAATGTTAAGATCATGAGCAATTTGAAGGAAGCTGAGCACAAATCAAGTGATCTATAAGATTATTTTGCCATATTTTCCCACAGCTCTGTTGTTGAAATTAACAGTGTAAAACTTTATTGAAATTTTATATATTGATTTTACATGTTTCATCTTTTCACTCCTATAGGATAAAATAAATCAGAGTTTCATGGCACATATTTTATTTTTCATCTTAGATAGGAGGAAACCGAAGACCCAGTTGTGTAAGGAATCTCTCCAAACTGTAAAAGATGTAGTGCAGACTACACTTTCAATGTACAACATCCTGACCTAGTAAAGGCAGGTTGCCATTTCTGTTAAGTTTTCAAAAATTGAATTCTCTCTCAATGATTCTCTTTTATCTATTACTTAGAAAAAAATAGTTTGCCTTTCTTTGTTAGTTCTACTTTTACCTTTTTATTTTCTTTAATGTTTTGTGCAAACCTACATTTTTGTTTTCTTTATTCTGTTTTATTCCTTTTCAAAGTAATTTTGTTATTCTTGATGACATGAACACCAAGCAAAACGTAATTATAAATGTTTCAAATAACATCCGAAAATTTTTGACATTAGTAATTCTCTCTTCATCTATTTTCCCCACTACATAAATTTTTATAAATATGTCAATAATTGTGAAGGATAGCACTTCTTATTAGTTGTAGTAAAATATTTTAAAAAGCCCTAGTGTAACAGTGTGTTAGTGTCAAATAGGACTATTTTCCAGCCCAAATGGAGACCCTACCTCTGACATAAGACAATTTATTCATATTGCTAAGAGTCAACAATAAGTATATAATACCTAGTCTGATCCACATCACAACTTGCAAAGTCTTCATAAAAGTTAAATGCAAATCATCAGCATGCCAAAATTAACAGCACTGATAGATGTAACAAATTTTATAAACACTGAAAAATCACTAATTGAAATAAAAATGGAAAGTTTTAACCTTTGCAAAATAAGCCAATGAGTATGATTTTTCATTTCAGTTTGATCAGTTTCAAACACTCTAATGCTGGCCTAAGTTGACCATTGTTTGCATGGTTATTTATAAGATAATTAGGTTCAGCTTTGAACATGTAAAACAATAAATGTCTCCAGAAGCACAGATCAAAATTTCCTTCTGCAGGTTAGCTGCTTTTGAGCTTAGAGTTTTCGACATGAATTTATTTTTTTAACATATATTTTTATAACTTTCTCAGCTCAACTGCTTATAAGTTTTGCAAATTTAAACTTTTTACAGAGGAATAATATGGGAATGACTGTGAAAGGATATGAGGCTGATTTGAAATGCTATACTTTAGAATTTTGCTCTCACTTTGCCATCTGAGAACATGTCCCACAACAAAATCAACAGTACTCAAGATCAATCCATTTTTTTGGATACACTTACCTCATTTCCTGTCATAATTTCTTATCCTCACAGTCTATCCTTCCTGTTAAGAAATTTCTTCAAATTACAAAAAATGTAGTGCAGAATACACTTTTGACTTATACTGTTCTGACTTAGTCCAAGCAGTCTTAACCAGTTAAAGGAAAGTGTAAAAGACTTTTTTAAGGGTAAAATTCGTTTATTCATTTATTTAATCAATACTTATTGAGCACCTTCTTTATGCCAGGCCTTCAAAGAAACAGATAAATATATGAATTCTCATGAGGTTTCTTGAGCAGTACTTTTCAAACTTTACAGTACAAATTAATAAACTAGGGATCTTGTTAAAATGCAGATATTGATTCTGTAGATATGGGTGGTTTTGTGATTCTGATTTTCCTTTTTTTATTATACTTTAAGTTCTAAGGCACATGTGCACAAAGTGCAGGTTTGTTACATATGTATACATGTGCCATGTTGGTGTGCTGCACCCGTTAGCTGGTCATTTAACATTAGGTATATCTCCTAATGCTATCCCTCCCCCCTCCACCTACCCCATGACAGGCAGTGGTGTGTCATGTTCCCCATCCTCTGTCCAAGTTTTCTCATTGTTCAGTGGCCACCTATGAGTGAGAACATGTGGTATTTGGTTTTCTGTTCTTGGTGATAGATAGCTCAGAATGATGATTTCTAGCTTCATCTATGTCCCTACAAAGGACATGAGCTCATCCTTTTTAATGGCTGCATAGTATTCCATGGTGTATATGTGCCACATCTTCTTAATCCAGTCTATCATTGTTGGACATTTGGCTTGGTTCCAAGTCTTTGCTATTGTGAATAGTGCCACAATAAACATGTGTGCATGTGCCTTTATCTTTATAGCAGCATGATTTATAATCCTTTGGGTATGTGCCCAGTAATGGGATGGCTGGGTCAAATGGTATTTCTAGTTCTACATCCTTGAGGAATTGCCACACTGTCTTCCACAATGGTTGAACTAGTTTACAGCCCCACCAACTGTGTAAAAGCATTCCTATTTCTCCACGTCTTCTCCAGCACTTGTTGTTTCCTGACTTTTTAATGATGGCCATTCTAACTGGTGTGAGATGGTATCTCATTGTGGTTTTGATTTGCATTTCTCTGATTGCCAGTGATGATGAGCATTTTTGCATGTGTCTGTTGGCTGCATAAATGTCTTCTTTTGAGAAGTGTCTGTTCATATCTTTTGACTACTTTTTGATGGGTTTGTTTGATTTCTTGTAAATTTGTTTAAGTTCTTTGTAGATTCTGGATATTAGCCCTTTGTCAGATGGGTCGATTGCAAAAATTTTCTCCCATTGTGTAGGTTGCCTGTTCACTCTGATGGTAGTTTCTTTTGCTGTGCAGAAGCTCTTTAGTTTAATTAGATCCCATTTGTCAATTCTGGCTTTTGTTGCCATTGCTTTTGGTGTTTTAGTCAAGAAGTGCTTGCCCATGCCTATGTCCTGAATGGTATTGCCTAGGTTTTCTTCTAGGGTTTTTATGGTTTCAGTTCTAAGAGTTAAGTCTTTAATCCATCTTGAATTTATTTTTGTATAAGGTGTAAGGAAGGGATCCAGTTTCAGCTTTCTACATATGACTAGCCAATTTTCCTAGCACAATTTATTAAATAGGGAATCCTTTCCCCATTTCTTGTTTTTGTCAGATTTGTCAAAAATCAGAGGGGTGTGATATTATTTCCGAGGGCTCTATTATATTCCATTGGTCTATATCTCTGTTTTGGTACCAGTACCATGCTGTTTTGGTTACTGTAGCCTTGTAGTATAGGTTGAAGTCAGGTAGCATGATGCCTCCAGCTTTGTTCTTTTGGCTTAGGATTGTCTTGGCAATGTGGGCTCTTTTTTGGTTCCATATGAACTTTGAAGTAGTTTTTTCCAATTCTGTGAAGAAAGTCATTGGTAGCTTGATGGGGATGGCATTGAATCTATAAATTACCTTGGGCATTATGGCCATTTTCACAATATTGTACTTCCTATCCATGAGCATAGAATGTTCTTCCATTTGTTTGTGTCCTCTTATTTTGTTGAGCAGTGGTTTGTAATTCTCCTCAAAGAGGTCCTTCACATCCCTTGTAAGTTGGATTCTTAGGTATTTTATTCTCTTTGAAGCTAATCTGAATTGTTTCCTTACTTTAGTCCAACACCATAAGATTAATCTGCTGAACATAACTATTTTTGAAGATCATGTATTCCTCAAAAACTACTAGATTTTCTACATTGTCTTTATTAAAAAGCCCTAACATACTGAAGTAACATTTTGAACATTTTACAAGCAACACAGACTACTTTTCTAGATGTACCATCTATCAACTCTATTCAAGTACTTAAAGTTTCAGCAACACCAAACCACTTCATTGATACAAACTGTATTTCTAATACCCATAACCCTCCTGTCATTCCCTTCCACAGTGTTATTCTCACTGGTATATCCACCTCCAAAAACCCAACTTTATCCTTCAAATGCTACATTTTTCACTGAAGCCATCTCATTCTGCCCAAAACAAAACTAATTTACCCCTTCTCTGTTTACCCCCAAGTGCTTTGTTTCTCTGTTACAAAATAATTACTCTTTCTTGAGACCAAGCATATTGTAAGTCAAAGGAAACAGATATATATTACAGGAAATAGATAAGATCTGGCATATAAAAAGTATTTTTTATTGTTTGTTGATTTTTTTTTAATATTCAACTGAAGTCTCTTGATTCTTCCATTCAAGGATATGCTAAATGCAGGACTAAGGCAGCATACCATGTGACTTGAAAAATCTCTAAGATATTCTTAAACTTACATTTTCATCATCCCAACTAGAACTCTTTCTTTTCTTTAATTTTTATCAATACATAATTTTTGCAGATATTTATGGGACTTTGTGTGATATTTTGATACATGCATACAATGTGTAATGATCAAATCAGGGTAATTTGGATATTTTTCATCTCAAATATTTATCATTTCTTTGTGTTGGGAATATTTCAGATTTTCTCATCTACATTTTTAAAGATATATAATAAATTCTTTGTACTTATAGTTTCCTTACTATGCTATCCAAAATTCAAAATTATTTTTTCCATCAAATTATATTTTTGTACTCACTAACCAACCTCTCTTTATCCCCATTCAGCCTCTAGTAACCACCATTTTACTTACTACCTCCATGAGATACACTTTTTTTAACTCCCACATGTAAGTGAGAGGATGGCATACTTGTCTTTCTGTGCTTGGCTTATTTTACTTAACATGATGTCCTCCAGTTACATCCATGTTTCAGCAAATGACAGGATTTTATTCTTTTTATGGCTGAATAATATTCTCTATATCTATAATATATAGATATATAGATATAGATATATAGATAGATATAGATATCTATATTTATATATAGATAGACATATCTATATC
This sequence comes from Symphalangus syndactylus, assembly GCF_028878055.3. Taxonomy (NCBI): domain Eukaryota; kingdom Metazoa; phylum Chordata; class Mammalia; order Primates; family Hylobatidae; genus Symphalangus; species Symphalangus syndactylus. The sequence goes on along the minus strand of NC_072428.2, from coordinate 31,063,480 downwards.
TCTATATCTCTCTATAATATATATATACTTTTAAAACATTTATTGATCTGCTGATGGGCACTTAGGTTGATTCCATACTTTAGCTATTGTAAGTAGTGCTGCAATAAACATGGAAGTGCAGATACCTCTTGGATATATTATTTTTCTTTTTTTTTTTTTTGAAATACATACCCAGCAGTGAGATTGCTGGATTACGTGATAGTTTTACTTTTAGTTGTTTTTTTTTTTTTTTTTGAGAAACTACCATATTGTTTTCCAAGATAGCTGTACTAATTTACATTCCTACCAACAGTGTACTAGCATTCACCTTTCTCTGAATTCTTCACAGCTTCTGTTATTTTCTGTCTTTTTGATAATAGCCATTTAACCTGGGATGAGATGATATTTCATTGTAATTTTGACTTGGATTTTCCTGATAATTAGTGATTTTGAGCACTATTGTATACCTGTCAGCCATTAATACTTCTTCTTTTAAGAAATATCCATTCAGATAACTTATAATTTTCAAATCAGATTACTGTGCTCTTTTTTTTTTGGCTATTGAGTTGTTTCAGTTCCTTATAAATCCTGGTTATTAATCCTTTGTCAGATGAATATTTTTCTCCCATTCAGTAGGTTGTCTCTTTATGTTTGTTGATTTCTTCCTTTGCTGTGTAGAAGCGTTTTAGCTTGATATAATTCCATTTGCCTATTTTTGCTTTTGTTGTCTATGCTTTTGAGGCCTTATTCAAAAAACCTTTTTCAGATTAATGTTCTGAAGCATTTTTTCAATGTTTTCTCCTAGTAGTTTATAGTTTCAGGTTTTACATGTACTTTATTTCTGGGTGGCATGGGCTACGTGGATTCAAACTGTCTCAAGACTTCATTTTTAGAAGTCATATTGCATTTTTAACAGAGACTAGATTTCTGCTGAAAATTATTATTAGCATCTTTTCAGGGAACTGAGGAGCAACAAGATATCAAAGTGGTCAATTAGAATAATGAATCAAATCAAACGTAGCAATTAAACCTTTATTAGTTTACAGTAACTGTATAAGCAAGATGCAAAAAGAGGCCTCAGCTCTACAGTTTTCCATATTTCTCATGGAACGACATCTGGTAAGGTCAGGTAAAGAGGAACACATGGAAGAAACGATGGACCCAACATAATCTGTATGTCAAGAATGCCCTGGGCTCTTTCCTGGGAGAATCTGGTCCTAGGCAGTATATTTAGCATTGGTCAGGGTCTTGCAGGTGAGACACTTTCCTGCCTGTTTCAGCGTTTTCTAATGGCGATGGCAATCTACATGTGTAGGCCCAGTCTAAGATGATGTCTGAATCTCTAGGAGAATTCCTCCTGTGAATCTAAGAATTAATTAGTTGCATAAATGCTTGATCTGGAATGGAAGACAATTCAGTCTTCACGTTTAGCTGACAACAGTGTTCTGTTCTTCGATTTTGTTCTCCTTCTGGTAAGTATTCACATGCGTAACCAAAAGCTTATCAGAAGCGGAGCCATTTTTTTTTATCTAATTGCCTCATCTCCATCGGGACGGGGAGGACTTGGTTTATAAGCCAGTCCAAGGCTTGCCATTGGAAGAACTAAACAACCAGACCATTAGCCATAGTCCATAAGTCAATGAAAAGGTAATATGGCTCACTGCTGGGTGGCCTGGGTAGTCATTCATACCATATGAAGCTCTGCCTATTATGTTGAACATCTTTACTGTGCTCTGTAAGGGACAGATCTATCTGAGGTTGGATTACTTCGAGTAGACAATAGCACTAGACACCATTAGTCAGATTGCTTCATGGTACCCTACATACCCTACAAAAATTACCCTAAGTTAAAGCAATTTCCTCAGGACAAGGGGGCAAAGCCAAGCAGAACTGCACATATGCAAGGCATCCAATGCAGTCATTTATTCAGTGTTGGGGGCCATAACAATGGGGGTTTGTAGGGGCCCAATTGAATTAATTCATATCTGGTCTCAGTAAGAGTCCAGGTTGTGGTAGCTTCAGATGTAACACTGCAGAGTAGTATCTGTTTTCACCTCTTCCTGGTGCCAGGGGAAGGGGGGATCACAGTCAACCATGTTCTGTCATCCAACAAGCCCAAGAAATGCAATTCTTTCCTATCTCCCCCTTGAACCCTGACCTTGACATAGGGACTTTGGTATTGCCTGTGGACAAAGGAACACTTGCCTAGTCTTATTACTATTTTTAGTCTTATTAATTTTTAAGAGCTGAAAGGTCTGGGTAAAAGTTGACAGAGTTCTCTGATTCATCTCCAAAGTCATTTGGAGTGGTATAGGGAATAGCACCAAGACAGCCATAGAGACTATCATCCTGAGGACTCTAGAGTGACTATCCCTTGAGATATATAAGTTAGAAGTGTGTTGGTTTCAAAGAACATCTTTATTTCTGCCTGCATTTCGTTGCATACCCAGTAGTCATTCAGGAGCAGGTTGTTCAGTTTCCATGTAGTTGAGCGGTTTTGAGTGAGTTTCTTAATCCTGAGTTCTAGTTTGATTACACTGTGGTCTGAGAGACAGTTTGTTATAATTTCTGTCCTTTTACATTTGCTGAGGAGAGCTTTACTTCCAACTATGTGGTCAGTTTTGGAATAGGTGTGGTGTAGTGCTGAAAAGAATGTATATTCTGTTGATTTGGGGTGGAGAGTTCTGTAGATGTCTATTAGGTTCTCTTGGTGCAGAGCTGAGTTCAATTCCCGGATATCCTTGTTAACTTTCTGTCTCGTTGATCTGTCTAATGTTGACAGTGGGGTGTTAAAGTCTCCCATTATAATTGTGTGAGAGTCTAAGTCTCTTTGTAGGTCTCTAAGGACTTGCTTTATGAATCTGGGTGCTCCTGTATTGGGTGCATATATATTTAGGATAGTTAGCTCTTCTTGTTGAATTCATCCCATTTGCCATTCTTTGTCTCTTTTGATCTTTATTGGTTTAAAGTCTGTTTTATCAGAGACTAGGATTGCAACCCCTGCCTTTTTTTGTTTTCCATTTGCTTGGTAAATCTTCCTCCATCCCTTTGAGTCTATGTGTGTCTCTGAAAAAAAAAAAAAAAAGTTGTGTGTGTGTGTGTAAAGGGCATGATGGGGAACAGGGAGAAAATGAAGGCAGGTGTGGAAATCACAAGAAAAGGATTATAAGAAGCCTGTGGTAGCATGAATAAAGACTGGCTTTCTTACATAGAAGTAGGCATGCACAAAACAATAGGCTCAGTATATATAGCAAAGATATCAAGCTACCACAAGGACATTGTTAAGCTGTGATACCAATATTACTGTTGTGAGCTTTACATTCTAATACATTTAAAGTTTAATAAACATTTGATACGGGAAAACAGGCATAAAATAAATGGAAATGGACACTGAACTTTGGGAGATGCCACAGAATTAGCTGGAAGCTTTTGAATACTGTGTAGAGATGAGTTTCTAAAAGCCCTCTTCCCTGCTTCTGATGAAACTTTCTCTGTTTTTTTTGGTTTACAGTTTGCAAATTTATCATAGTCTTTTGAATTATATTGAAACTTTTACAAATTATTCTTCATTATAGAGCCGGACACTTTTATCAGTCAAAATCTGTATCCTTGTCTGGAGCCATCCTCTGAGACTTTCTTGGGACAAATAATATAGTCACAGTTAAAGTGAGAGCTCTACCACTCTCCTCCAGTGATTTCTCTTTAAAAAACTTCTCTGAAGATTTAATTTTTTCTAGCTCCATGTCCATTGGAGCTTGGTCAACTTTGCTGTGATATTTACTATTTCAGTAATGATGACTCAGTGAATACACAAATGAATGGGATTTACATTTTCTATGGCTATAAAACTTTTCATTTTTATTACTGCCTATATAAGATGTAATCAATCCTTTGTCAAACCATCCATTTGAATTTGAGGTCACTACATTTAGAGGTTAATTTTTCCAGTACGCCTAAGCATCAAAGGGAAGTTAACTTATTGATTATTTTGCCCTTTTATTTTTTTAGCCTTTTGAAGACAACACATGCTCTAATCTGTTCATGTTATTGTTCCCCAAACTGGTTTGCATGTCTAGCTATGAAGGATGATATCCCAGTGGTATATGATATTGCAGATATGAGATATGCTTAATGCTAATAAAAATGGAGATATAAATGCTTTCACTCTATCAGGATATTAAGACTGCCAGAAAGGCTTCACTTATTTCATTGCCTTTGATAAATGAAGTCCAGGAAAATGTTTTGGAACCATAAACAATGTATATTGATTGACAAGCTGAGTCAAGGATGGTGTCAAATTTCATTATTTGCAAGCATTCATTTTGACCATTAATCATTTATTTTCTTTTGCAGTTACCTAAAATATTCAGCATTTACCCCAAATGTTGGCAAGATTTTAAACTCTGAGCACAGGGGCAAATGTTTGAAAAGAACACAAAGATAAAACAACAATATGGATGATAATATTGTCCTGACCATGCTTTTTTGATCTTGGGAGGACAGTAGCTCTCAATAAATATTTGGAATATTGGAGTTGGAAACCAGAGAAAATATCTTATTATTTTGTTTAAATTTGGAGATGAGGTCTCTCTATGTTGCTTGGATTAACCTCAAACTCCTGAGCTCAAGGGATTCACCTTCCTGAGCCTCCCACGTAGCTGCGATTGCAAGTGCACACCACCATATCCAGATTGACATCTTAAATATTTGAAGACAGTATTTCTCAAAATTTATAGATGGAAAAATAATCTAAAACACAGTTTCCTAGAATGTAGTTTTATGAGCCCCACTTGAGCACTTTTAAACTAGATTTTCTTGGGAATTGCAGTCAGGGAGGTCTACACTTTTTATTGAGATCATCTGGAAAGTTTCTGTAACCTCCAAATTGAGAAACACTGTCCATGTTAAGTTATACTGGGAGAGTCACTCAAGTCAGATACCTTGAGAGGAAAGTTAATAGCTGTGGATCTGCTCTGATTGAGGTGAGTTTGGAAGTCAGAGTATGATCTGCTCAGCTGCCTCCTCAGTTCATGGTGCCCTCACCTAGCCCTTAAGGATCCTTAGGCCACACTTGGTAAAGCACTACTCACCTCCCTCAGTTATCCTATATTTATGTACAATTACCATACGTCTGAAACTGCTTTAGGCAAAGGAGGTAGAAAAGTGATCAAGACTAAAATCATCCTTGTGTGTTTTTGTTTTTTGGTTTTTGTTTGTTTGTTTGTTTTATCTAAGTAGCGTGTCAGATGGTGACTAGTGTTAGGGCTAAAAACAAATTAGGAAGAGAAATTGGGAATTTTGGAATTGGAAGAGTGCACTGCAAATAGGCTAGACTTCGTAGAGTTTACCTTCAAAAAGCTTTGATTTTCTCAACTAGTTAGAGAGAAAGGTCATCAGCTGAGAATGATGGATGGGAGTTGTTCCTGGGAGTTTAGGAAAAGAGGAGAAATTAGAAATAGTCACCTAGGAGAATAGGAGAGAAAGCAGAAATGGCACTTACTGCATGGTCATTGGGCAGCATAAAAGCACATTTGAGGTTAGTGATCACAGTTTTAAAGTGCAGCTCATCGGTATTGTTTTCCAGACGTGTTCAGTTGCAGTGTTGCGATCTCCAAATATAGAAAAAATTTGATTTTACAAGTATTGTCATCTTGCCAGGGGACTGAAAAAAATAATAATTTAGAATGAAATGTAAAAAACTGATTATAATCAATGTTTATGGGGGTTTTAGCTGGAGATAGTGTATAACAGGGATGTACACTGTACAAGTAAGTACAGGCTTCTCGTTTATCTGAAGTTTGTAAGCACAAATGTTCCTGAAATACATCTTTTACTAATTTTTGTAGGAGAAAAGTAACAGTTTTATTTCTTTAAAATGTGGAATGTCATATCTGCTTTGTTCCCCCCTAATACTCTGCATACATCTCTATCAATACAATCACATCATCATTTTAGTTAATTATCTCTGTGCCTGTCTCCCCAACCCCAATAACCTGCCGAGATCATAAAAGGGAAGGCAATTGTCTTCTTCCTCAGGCACAGAGCCTAGTACATAATAAAGGCTCAATCATAAAATATTTTGATTTTACTTGCTTTGAACCACGTCACCATCTTGCAAACCTTAAAATATTGCCATTATATCTTTTGAAATTGCACGTTATGCTTAATAATGTGCTTACTTTCTGACCTTTACCTATGAACTAGTTGAAATTAATAGATTAAAAACAGGAACTTACCTAGAAATGCTAATTTTGCATATCTCTTCTTTAATATCTGTCCACATAAGTAATATTTTGGTTATCTTTTCAGGTTGCTTTTTCAAAATTTTGGTGTCAAGGGAAATAAATATTGAAATTTTCATAAATTAAGAAGAGAATATTTACTATAGGCAATGATTATATATCATAAGAATTAAGGAACAAAATATAAAATATACTTATTTTTTTCCAATTGAAAAGCCATCAGAATTCAAACTAGTATCTTAACCTTATATGAACAGGGAGTTCTTTCCTTTCTGCTTCTCACTGCTATTATTTTTCATAGTACTTTCGCAGCGTATTAAGTGTTTTGGGTTTTGTTTTTACATATTTTTACTGTCTATGGCTCAGATAGGTTGTCCTTTTTATTTCTGACTTCATTATTCTAAATAACCCAACTCCATCATCCAGATTCCTTTTTATCAACAGTCTCCATGTTTCGATTGACTCTTCATTTGGTGAGTTTTCCACACCTAAATGAATGAGCTGGGAAGTGAGTCAAGACCTGTGGGTTGATGTTATCGGAAGAAATTATGACTTCTTTTGAGAAACGATTATTCAGATCTTTTATCCATTGTTTGATCTGGGGGCTGGGGGGAGGTGAGGATGGTTAATGGGTACAAAAAGTAGAAAAAAATGAATAAGACCTACTATTTGATAATACAATAGGGTAACAATAGTCAATAATAACTTGATTGTACATTTTAAAGTAACTTAAAGAGTGTAATGAGATTGTTTGTAACTCGAAGGAGAAATGTGAAAACATATTATGTACTCCATAAATATATGCACCTTCCATGTACCCACAAAAATTAAAAATAATAATAAAAAAGAAATTATGATTAGGGGAGGCATTAAATGACATCTGTTAATCATGCTTTCAAATGATAATGTATCATTGGCTGACAAATATCACTCCACAGCTACCTCTGAATTTATTTGTTGCACCTCTGAATTACTGCAACAAATAAAATACAAGATGTTTCTATAAAAAGTTCTGGAGACTTATAATTAAACTTGGAGCATCACAAAGCATTTATCATAAATGCACTATTTCATTTACTAAATCTACTATATATCAGCCACTCTGCTAGGTACCTTTCACATATTTTATTTTTATTTACAGTAGGATTTGTTCTATTCATGTCTTTGTTTACAGCATTTAATGGGCTTAGGTGGGGCTAAGAGCAGTGGGCATGAAATAAATAAATAATGGATACAATAGCTGGCCCCAATAAATGTAGTTTTGATAATTCAATTGAATGTTATAATATTGATTCCTGAAAAGATAAGATGATAGAACAATAGAAGACAAATACTAAATTCAGTTATACACCCTTTTATCGACCTATGATTAATATAAGTCTCCACCAATGGAGTTCCTAATCATGGCTATACTTGTGCTGAAGAGGTGAAAGATGTGGGAAGGATGTTCTAGATGGAGAAATTGAGCAGAGACAAAAGTATGGAGGTGGGGATGAATGTTATACAGCAGAATAACATGAGGATGAAGACATCATTGTGATCAAACTATTTTCATATTATCTACTCATTTCTTGATAGAAAGTTTCAGATGGAAGTTACAATAGCAAAAGTGCAAATAAACAAGGGAGAATATGACAGCAATCTGTTTCACCATCTGCATTTCTTTTGTAACTAAAATCATATACCTTGTAAAACAACTGCTTTTGTAAATCTTAAACCTGAAGAAATACCACGTAAATGAGTTTCTGTATAATGTGGACACTGATGATGAAGGGTAAAACATAGATGGATTTATTAATTTCTGTGATTAAATTATCATCAGGAACATTGCATTGAATTTACAATTGGTGTTTTATTTCAAACAGAGTAATACTGAAAATCTCCCATTTCTTCCAATGTGGGTGCAAATGTGATCAACTTAATGGCAAAATTCAAATAATTGTTGAATTTGTAAAAAATATCAATATGCTAATTGCTCCAATTTTGACATTCATTAGGCAGATCAATTTTTGGAATAATAGTCTTCATAATTTTGCATAACGATTCTATTTTTCAGAAATAAATACAGTACTGGAAAATTATGCATCCTTTGCTTCTATTTTAGTATTTTATCTGAAACCTTTTTTATAGACCCAAGAGAAGCATGCTTTCTTTGTAATTTTAAATATATGTTGCTTATGATAGGTCTGAGATCATCTATAGATAATTTGACTGTGAGAAATAAATACTGGAAAAACACATGCTAGGATTTTGCTTTAGTCTTTGATGAGTAGGCTTTCTCCTCAACCGAAGAGAAGCATGTCTTCTTTATACGTTTAAATACATATTGCAGAGGATGAATCTGAGATCATTTATACATACTTTTTGTTTGTGTTCTGAAGCATAGAAGAGATAGCTCTTCTTTGAAGCCTGAGAATTATTACTGAAAAAATTCTGAATATTAACCAGAATTTCTTACTCCTAACTCCATCTTCATGGGAAATTAAGGTGATACTTCATGGGAAAGTAAGAGATGGCATTGGAAAGAAGAGTATAACAACAGGGGTTTATGTGCAAATTTGCGTACTTTTTCAAAAAAGAAAATGTAAGAGATAGAAGAAAAAATAGTTATTAAAATGTATTTCCACTTATAAAGTAAAGTTGTTTGTATTGGAAAACAGAGTCTGGAAGTCCCATCCTATTTACTAAAATAATCTTCAATAAGCATCTTCAGAATTGATTGAACTAATAAGTGAGTATTTCTAGAATGAAAATATGGCCAATAAATATCATTTTAAATATGACTGCTACTGCTGTCTATCTGTGGTTAGAAAAAAATTATTTTAAACCATATATGTCACAATAAGAAATATACTTTGAGAAAATAGTCTCTGTTTCAGATATTACAGTATTTTACTAAAAATGTGTTTGTATGTTGAAGGTGGTTTTTTGTTGTTGTTTTGTTTTGTTATTTCAAAGCACTACTTATGCCCAGGTCATGACCCTAGGGTAAGGATTTTGCAGAAAGCCTGTCTGTCATTTTCAGTTTAAATTATCTGCATACAAAAATGAAGTATTAACTGTTTTAGAAGCTAGTACTAAAATATCTAGTCCTGAGTGTAAACCGAGAGAAAAGGGGTCATTGGGGAATGATGCACCTCATTGTGTAAGAGGTAATCTGGGCATTTGTAACCAGTCTATGGCTCTGTAATGCCAGTGAATTATAATCAGTGTATTGACTTTCACTGGAACTAGTCAAGTAATTATTAAAAAATGGAAATATTTATGGTATTATGAGGCTCAAAAGAGTAAAAAAAATCTGTTTAATCTGTTTTTATAACGTCCTATGTTCTCCATGAGCATATTATATATATAAAGCCTGTCAAAATACGGTACTAAAAAAGAATTTATTTTGTTAAAATAAATGACGCTAGTATCAAACTGTGCAATTTCTTAACTTGCAATATTTACAGAAATTAATGTAAAAAGCAAAGAACAATAAAACCCCCACCAAGGTATTCCTTGCATAATTGTGCCCCCAACCCCCACCCCCCACAACACATACACTCAGAAAGATGCCTTTATGTTCAAGATGCCATAGTTTTATATTAAGACCATAGTGACATAGGGTGCTGAAGAAACATTTTCAGAATTGGCAGTAAGCCACTTATAGGCCTTGGGTTTTTTCAGTTTGCTGAGTGTGAGGGAATCTCAGATCCCAATATTTCTGACCACACTCAACTTCCTGATAAGTACCCTACTTTCTCCACTGCCGGCCATGGGTAAGCAGTACAGGACAGCACAGCGAGCGCTCTCTATACCCTGACAGCTCCAGATATGTCAAGAAAACAACCCACCAATATTGAAAAGACATCTGCACTCACATGCATATTGCAGCACTATATCACAATAGCCAAAATATGGAATAAAACTAAATGTCTATTAAGAGATGAATGAATAAAGAAAATGTGGTATATATGCACAAAGGGATATTATTAAGCCATAAAAAAGAATGAAATTTGGTCATTTGCAGCAGTATGGATGGAAATGGAAGTAATTATCAGATATTACATTTATATTAATCTGATTAACATACATCTATAGAGCACTTGCTCTGAATCAAGTCCTACGCTAATCTTTTGGAGTAGATAAATGAATAAGACATATTTCTACTTTCACAGAGCAATCTGAGTTTGGATAAGTTAACATATACATAAACCATAACAAAGTGATGAAAGTAAAAGAAGAAACAAGACATATTTCTTAGGAAGGATGGAGTAATTATTTGAACCTGGAATGGAAGAGTACTTTCAGGAAGGTATAGTGGAAAAGGTTTTATATTATCTGAGATTTGGAGGAATAATAGCAGTTTTCCTGGCAGACAGAAAGAAAAAGGACATTTCTGGGTAAGGAATCATATTTGCAAATGTACATTATATAATCCACTAACAGCTGCTCTGCTAATTGAAGAGAGAGAGAGAGACAATCATCTCTTTCTCTCTTTGTCTCTCTCTCAATTGTGTGTGTGTGTGTGTGTATATATATATATATATATATATAATTGAGAATGGTATCTGTAGATATCATTGAGAATGATATCTATATCTATTACTGAGATATATCAAGACAGGATAATATAGGGAGTAGAGCAGTGTCTCAAAAAAGACAAACCAGTGAATTCTGTTTGGGTTTAAAGAAATAACAAAACCTGGAAATGGGTTGTGTCAATCACAGTCACAGCAGAAAACAAATTACATACCCAAATTAGGCAATTTACAGAGAGTTGGTATATTTAAAAAAAAAAAAAAAAAAAAAAACTCTTCAAAAGTGTGTGAAGGAGAAAGGAAAACCACAAGGGCTATTAACTACATCAGGGCCAGTATCAGCATGAGGTAGATACCATTACAGCTCCTATGGGTAAAGGAGGAAGCACTTACCTGCCTGGACATTTACATCTGTGAGTAGAAGGAATGTAGTCTTTGAGCACAGAAATACAGCTTCCTGAGGAGATCCAACAGGGGAGGAGGCTGTGGGAATAAATAAACTGGCCTTGTTATTTTCACTTAGTTCTAGCTACTGTCATTTCTCTCCATGGGTCAAAGCAAACAGAACGAGAAGCTCGAAAGTGATTAGTGTCATCCACCCTAGGCACCAAGCAGAGCAGAAAAGGGTAGAAGGTTTATCTGAAAAGATAAGTAGAAGATATCCAGTCCAGGGCTCAACTTCTGCCTTTAGGATTTATTGCATACATTGAAGCTCAAAATTGCCCAATCATCTGCTTTTTTTCTAGAAATATATTAACAATAAATTCATAAAATACTAGAGGTAGTATATGCATATATTTTCATATGCCATAAAAATATCAGAAGACATGTACATTTGTTTATTCATTTATCACAGAAGCAAAACAAACTAATTGAAACTCTCACAGGGTTTCATGGACCCAACTTTGGAATCAGCTCATTCTGTTCTTATCACTCAGTTGTTAGGCCCCTTTCAAATTGCCAGGTACCAGATTTTCTATAAACAGACAATTTCCTACTACTTAGATAAACAGTAATCATTACTAGCATAGTTCTAAGTTTTACAGGAATATGAGACATAAAATGTCAAGAAAATATTGTGAAATTTATTTAGTCATAATCTCATCTAAATCATGAATATTATATTTTGTATGCTATAGACAGAGCAATATCAAAAACTCTGAGAGACTTGTGTTCAAATGTTATCAGTTACTTAGTGCCATAAGTACCTCAGTTACTTATAATAGAAAAAGCAAAGCAATCATTTGTCATAAGTTATATGACCTAGAAAGCCTTTGCTATGAAAATGCAATTTCACAAGATGACTGGGCACAAATATTAGAAACCTCTTTTGTGAACATGAGCTTTGATAGAAGAATTCATCCAAGAAAATAATTTGGTAATTTTCTTGAATCTGTGTTATGATAATTGTCATGAATTATTCTGGGTTATGTACTAAAGTTGATTTGAACAAAAGCTACAAACACAAGGAAATATATGGGGCCCATAGTATGAGCAATTTTTTAGGAGCTCGTTTTTCTTTGTATTGTTGCTAAAATAATAATCACTATTAATAATAATAAAGGAAATATATTCAAATAATATATTTATTTTTAATATTTAAATAGTCTGTTTTTAAGTTTTTAAGTATATAGGTATTGAACCAGAGGCCATGCTATAAAGAGAATTTAGGAGACAGAAACTCAGGTTTCTAGATGTAAAAAGGATAAATTGCTTAGAATTATCATAGAATCACTAAATTCCCAAAGTTTTCTGGTTCTCTAGTAATATGATATGTATAAAACTATCATATTACTCGATTTGAATTACTAGATTTTTTTATCATAGACAAACTCAGTAATAAACCTTATAATTCTAGAACTAAGAAGAAACAGTATGGTGTAATGAGGCATGTATTAAGCTGAGAGTCAGAGAGATATAATCTCATTTCTGTAAACATCAGGTGGTTGAACTTCAAAGTGTCTCAAAACCTTATGGAAACAACAACCCAAGTGTCAATCAATGGATAAGTGGATTAAAATTATATGGTATATATACACAGTTGGATACTATTAATATTCAGCCTTAAATGCTGTCATTTGCAACAACATAGATATACCTAGAGGACATTATATTAAGTGAAATAAGCCAGGCCCAGAGAGACAAATACGATCTGATTTCATTTGTAGAATCTAAAACTATCAAACTCACAGAAGTAGAGGGTAGAATGGTGGTTAACAGAGGATGGGAGTGGGGATAGATGGGGAAAAGGGGATCTTGGTCAACAAGTACAAAGTTACACTGAGGAGGAATAAGTTATTGCATTCTATGGCACAGCAAAGGGACTGTTGTTATCAATAATGTACTGAATTTTTCAAAACAGCTAAAAGAGAGGATTTTAAATGTTCTTACCACAAAGAAATGATAAATAGTTGAGAAAATGGATATGCTAATTCTGATTTGATTGTTCCAGAAGGTATATACATGTATCAAAATACCACTTTGTATGCTACAAATATATACAATATTATTTGTCAATTAAAAATAATCTTTGTAGAGAAACTGTGAAAAAAAGGGCAATGTTACAGACCTCCCTGGGCCTCAGGTCTGCCAAGGATATGTGCTAATTAATCTATAATATCTAGCATTCTAGCCCTAGAAATCATGTGCTCATCTTATAAAAACGTCCCTATACATCTGTGTGTAAATCTTTTTTGTTCTTTAAGAAAACGTATTTTTCATGGAAATTTAAAAGAAAAGATTGTAGATAAAAGTTTGCCTTTATAAAGTAATGTTAGTACTATATTTGAAGTTAGAAACCAAGTATATATATTTTTTCTCACCTCTTTGTACTATATCCTCCTACAACTTAACAAGCCCAAACCACATATCCCATTTCAGACCATCTTATTTCCAAATTCCAATTTTACTTCACCATCTGGTGCTTGTCACTCAACAACTACTACCATTGCACTTTAATTTTTATTAATTAGTAAATTTCCAGTATCCATAGATGTTTACTCCAATTAGTAAGTTATATCGGGGGAAACCAGCCCCTGATATTTCACGTGGGTCCTTTTCTATTTTCCCTAAGTGTCGGCCAGTCTGAGAAATAAAGAGAAAGAGCACAAAACAGAGAAATGTTAAAGCTCGGTGTCTGGGGGAGACATCACATGTCGGCAGGTTCCATGATGCCCCCCAAGCCGCAAAAACAGCAACTTTTTATTAGTGATTTTCAAAAGGGGAGGGAGTGTATGAATAGGGTGTGGGTCACAGAGATCACATTCTTCACAAGGTAATAAAATATCACAAGGTAAATGGGGACAGAGTGAGATCACAGGACCAGGGTGAAATTAAAATTGCTAATGAAGTTTTGGGCACACATTGTCATTGATAACATTTTATCAGTAGACAGGGTTTGAGAGCAGACAACTGGTCTGACCAAAATTTATTAGGCAGGAATTTCCTCGTCCTAATAAGCCTGGGAGTGCTGTGGGAGACCAGGGCTTATTTCATCCCTTATCTACAATTTTAAAAGACAGATGTTCCCAAAGTGGCCATTTCAGAGGCCTTCACCTGGGAACACATTCTCTTTCTCAGGGATGTTCCTTGCTGAGAAAAAGAATTCAGTGATATTTCTCCTATTTGCTTTTGAAAGAAGAGAAATATGGCTCTGTTCCGTCCAGCCCACAGGCAGCCAAACTTTAAGGTTATCTCCCTTGTTCCCTGAACATCGCTGTTATCCTGTTCTTTTTTCAAGGTGCCCAGATTTCATATTGTTTAAACAATTTGTGCAGTTAATGCAATCATCACAGGGTCCTGAGCTTACAAAGATGATGGGATTAAGAGATTAAAGTAAAGACAGGCATAGGAAATCACAAGAGTATTGATTGGGGAAGTGATAAGTGTCCATGAAATCTTCACAATTTATGTTCAGAGATTGCAGTAAAGACAGATGTAAGAAATTATAAAATTATTAATTTGGGGAACTAATAAATGTCCATGAAGTCTTCACAATTTATGTTCTTCTGCCATGGCTTCAGCCGGTCCCCCCCCATTCGGGGTCCCTGACTTCCCGCAACAAAGTACATAACTTAAGTGGAAACATATGAAAGCAGAATCAACAGCTTGCATCCATACTTTACTATGTGATCACTCATATGAGCCTTAAAGCAATTTAAGGAGTCAGGGAAGTAATTCAGGTGTGATTATCCTCCTTTTTCTGACATGGAAAAGCTGGTCATAGAGCAGGCTGAAGGAAAGCCCACTCCTCAGATTTATTATTATTTTGATTTTTACATTGTATTCTTATTATTCCCATTAAATTATACTATCTTCTGTGGAAATAATTTTAAAAGTTGGTGAGGTCATTCTGACACAATGACAAAAGTCATTTTATGTAAATGCAAAATAGTTAATATAATTAAAATATGTCTAATAAATCCTTATTTTGTACCACACACTGTTTTAAAAGCTTTATATTTATTATCATCTCTAATACTTACAACAAGTCTATAAAGTTGATCTTATCACTAGATTTATTCACTAATTTGGAAATATTTCAATAGTTAAAGAACTTTGGAATGATTACATGTATTCTAAATGATTTATCGAAAATAATAAGGAATAAGGAAATAAGTTTATTTAAATTCCTTCTACATCTTTAAGATAATTGTACATTATAAATAAAAAAAGTACAGTGTTAAAATTATTTTAATTACCTTAGGGAATCATAGGATTTGTCTATGTACATTAAATTATAAAATGTGTCAACACAAAGGCATTTTTAGTTTTTAATAAAGAAATTATTACTTTGCTAGCAGTATCTTTATACATTTTAAAATAAGCAATATGTGGGCTTTTTTAATCCTTATGATTGTGTCACATTGATACTTAGGTATTTTCACTTTCATGTATACTCCTGAAAGAGACTGAGTCATGTGAGGTACATTAAATTATAATATTAAAAAAAAAGATTGGCGATAATGGATTCATTTGTGACTTGTTTCTTTTCCAAATTTAGGATTATCAAGAAAACAATCCACATAGGAGATGGTTATAGAACTAGTAACATAAGCAAGGATTTAGATTTCTTGATACTTACTTGTACAACAGAAACACCATTTAAAAATTCACTTTTGTTGAACACCTCCCAGTATGGAACTTTAGAATTAATCAGTGTTAAAGAGAAAGGAGATTTGGGATTTGAAGGCACTTTAGTCTGCTATATCATATTCTCAAACTGTGTTCATATACTAGAAGTTCAAAACTTATGAATACAACCAATTATCATTGCTTTCAATATTGCATCTTCAGACTAAACCTTCATTTATAGCCTGGAATACTGAAATAGACTCCTAAAAATCTTCCTGCTTCACCATTTGATCTTCTTTAGTAAATATTTTAAACTTCACCCAGATGCATAAAATTTAAATTAAATTATGTTCAAAATCATCCAAAGACTCCACTTCACAATGAATGATTACACATCTGTCCCTTGATATCACTCTGTACCATTCCTTTTCTGAATAGTCACACAAACCTTTCTGAAATTCAAATTAGGCAGAGTCCAGTCTTCTTTCTGAGCAATTTATATGACTGGAATATTGTTTCCTTGAATAGTCACATGGGTTATTTGCAATTTTATGTATATCTCTTCAAACATCACTTTTTTGGAGGCATTTATCTGGAATAAGCCAGAAATATGGGCAAATAGAATTTTGGAACAACCTCTCTAGCTCTTTTTCTTCCTGAGATCCTGAGATTACTTCCTTTTTCCAGCAACTATAAATGCTGTGACTCAATACCCTTCCTATGGTTCTGTAATGCCAGTGAGTCATAGTCAGTATGTTTACTTTCACTGGAATAAGTCAAGTAATTATTAAAAAATGGAAATATTTATGATATTACGAGGCTCAAAAGAGAAAGAAAATCTGTTTATAAAATGTACTGTGTTCTCCATGAGCGTATTATATAAGTAAAATATAGTACTAAAAAGAATTCATGTTGTCAAAATAAATAATGCTATTATCAAACTATGCACTTTCTTAACTTGTAATACTTGCAGAAATTCATATAAATTTTGTTTGTGTAATTGTGTTCCCCCACCCATACACACTCAGAAAGATGTCTTTATGTTTGAGGTGCCATAGTTTTATTCTAAGACCACAGTGACTTAGGATTTTGAAGAAAATTCATATTCAGGATGAGCAGTAAGCCATTTACAGGCCTTCGGATTTGTCAGTTTGGAAAGTATGAGAGAATCTCAGATCCAAGGATTTCTGCATGCGTTCAGCTTCCTGATAAGTACCCTCCTTTCTCCGCTGCGGGCCATAGGTAGTACTTACGGGGATTAAAATAATAGATTGCTTCCTCTCAACACTGAGCTTTAAACTTTCTAAATATCAACTTTTCTTTTTTTTTTTTCAACTCTATTTTAGTTTTGGGGGGTACATGTGCAGTTTTTTACATGGGTAAATTGCGTGTCACTGAGGTTTGGTGTACAAATGATCCTGTTAACCCATGTAGTGAGCACAGTACCCCACAGGTAGTTTTTCAGCTCTTGCCTCCTCTCTACCTTCTTCACCTCTAGTAGTCCCTGATCTCTATTGTTCTCATCTTTATGTCCGTGTATACTCAATGTGTAGCTCCCACTTATAAGTGAGAACATGCAGTATTTGTTTTTCTGTTCCTGCATTAATTTGTTTAGGACAATGACCTCCAGCTGCATCCATGTTGCTGCAAAGGATATGATTTTGTTTTTTTTTTATGGTTACATTGTATTCCATGGTGTATATAGACCACATTTTCTTTATCCCGTCCACTGTTGATGGACATCCAGGTTGATTCCGTGTCTTTGCTATTGTGGATAGTGCGGCAATGAACCTATGAGTGCATGTGTGTTTTTGGTAGAACAATTTATTTCCTTTTGGGTATACACCCAGTAGTAGGACTGCTGGGTTGAATGGTAGTTTACCAGTTTATAATTATCTTTGCAAAAATCTAGAAAATAATTTGTAGTTATCACACTTGTTTCATTCAGACTTTGTAATAATGTACCTTTTCTGACAATAACAAAACCCCACAAATTTCAATGCAAAACTATCTCTACATTTATGAATAATAACCTGCAATTCACTGTGAGAAAGAAGATTCATTTATAAAAGGTGTCTGTGGCCTTCTGCTCCTCCTTCCTCTCCTCCTTATCCTCCTTTTTGTGTAATACAGAAATGAGCTGGTAAGCTAGGTCTCCTCCAGCCTACTTTTAAAGTACAGTTTAAATGAAGGTGCACCTCCTTCATTTAAAATCTCATCATTTCTACTCAGATTGGTATTTTTATATTTATATTTCTATGTCAATAATCCATTATCTCAATGTCCAATTTAATAATAAGTTTTCCATTGAGATTTTTGTTTTTAAGATTGAGGAACCAAAAACTAGTTCAAAGAAGAAATGAAAATTTCCCGTGTTCCTAATCTCAGAACTAACTGTCTTAAACACTTTAATTTTCTTGCTCCCAACTTTATTTGAATCATCCTTTGAAAAAATACAATGAAAATATATGAATATAATAGCTTTCTTTAAAAATAATGGCTTATTACAAACAAAGCTAAACATATCTTTTGACTATTACTGGCTCAATGTTGTTTCTTTATTCAGTACTTGTCAGAGGCAAATCCAAACCCTTTAGGTAGAATAAAGTACTAATCAACTTGCATCACTTAAAAGCAGTTTTTTGCATTGTGAAGAAGTGGAGAGTAGAGACGTTTCCTTGTTCTCGTTTGTAGCTTTCAAACCCAGCAAGGCACTGGGCCTAAGCTAGATCTTCATACTTTTAATTGTACCAAAGTAGACAAAATGAGGTAATGAGTTCTGAAGTATAAGGAATGAAATTATCAAGAGTTTCCAAATTGGTATTTATTAACTTATATTTTATGAAATATTTTTAGATAAAGTAATATGCGGTGGGAATTTAAAAGGTGAAAAAAATGTTCTTAGTTTTCCTCTGATGTTTAACAAATTTAGTTGCTTTCCTGAAACTAAAAAAACTTGCCTTCCTGAAGTGAAACATTTGTTCCAGAGGTGACATTTAAGTTTTAACATTAGAAAAATATTATATTACACAAAATGAGATTTTGGCAATTTTTTAAGTACATAAACAAGTTTTGAAATGAATATCTGTCCTTGCAGGAATAAGAAATAATCAGTGAATTATATAGTTCTGAAAAAAATTGGCAGTTTATAGTTCTGAAGTAATTTTTCAAACCCTTGATTAAATGATTCAATTTTGTTTGTTGTTTTCAGTTTTATAAAGCTTAAAATATTTCAGTTTCATTAAATTACAGGTAAACCCAATGTATTGATAGGCAATCAATATATGCTTAATTTATACTTAGAAATCAATCTGCACAATTTGCAAGCAACCATGTTTCTAGGATAATTTTGGGTTGGCATTGGAAAATAGCTTAAGAAAATAGCAATTATTAATAATGCTATAGTAATTTAATTCCATGAAGAAGATTGATATCAACATGGGAAAAGTAAAAGGAGGTACTATTAGTTATTTTGTGTTCATAGCTCTTCAAAATTAACTATTCTGTGCTCATATATCAACTATATAAAGATTGAAGAAAAGAAATCAGTTAGTTTCAAACAAAGCAGGGTAACAGAAATTTTATTTGGCATATACACATATGTTTATATTGGAAGTAGTGGTTGAAGTACTTTTGGATAGACCAAAACCATCTCACCAACAGCAAAGCTGCCCTGCAGATTTGCAGCTGACCAGAAATCTAGGTCTTAACCTCAATTAAATCAAGGAAATGTAAAGTTTCCTTGAAGATTTCTATGGCTATATTCCTTCTTGGATCTTCAGCACATTAAATGACAAAAGTAATCTTACTGAAATTGCCCGTGGTATCGTTTTGATTGAAAGTTCTTCAGCATTTCAATGTGTGTTACAGCCTTGCCAGTTCCAACCTAATTGGATATGGATTAATCTAGAAGAAAAAGCCCAAGCAGAAACATCTCATCCAGATAGGAGAACTTTGATGAAATGTGTCCCAAGGATAGAATTGCTTGGTGTCTGTTAAATGACAGTATTAACAGAAAAAAAGAAATTTATTAAATTGGATGAGATAAATGAATAGTGGTGTCCATCGTATTTTGCTATACAACAAGTGAACATAAAATTCTCAGGGGCTTACAATACACATTTACTTTTACCTCATGGATCTTTGGATTAGTTGAGGTGTGATTGAGACAGACTATGGTTCTCTTTCAGGCTGTGGGTTGAATTCAGATTTTCTCAATATATCTTATTCTCTTGACCAGGCCAAAAGCAGCTAAGCCATGTTCTTCTCATGGCAGATTGGGACACCAAAGCTAAGCACATTTCCGGCCCCTGTTTCTGTCAGTTCCTCTAACATTCTCTTGGCCGTAGCACATTACATGACCAAAGCCAACATAAATGAAATGGGGAAGTAAAACTGTACTCACAAAGGAAGGGCAAATAAGTAAATATTTGTTGAACAATAATACATGTCATCATATTTATTAAGCAAATGAACTCAAAATGGTAAAATAGCTTTCTTCAATGTCAAATTATACAAAAACCTAAACCTACACTAGCTTCACTGCTCCTCTTGGGACTACTGCTGCATAGAAAGAATATTTAAGTGTAGGGTGAGAAAGGGAAGAGATGGTGTTAATGAGTCAGTAAAGAGAAATTGCTTCTGACTTCACAAAAATGAATTTATGACAAGTATAAGTTAATTGTGTTTATAATTACTGATTCTATTCAATTACTATGAATATTATTATTGATGCTACTGTGGAGAAAACCATTAGATGCAGAGAAATATTCAGTATTTTCTCTAAGAATAATAAAAGCTGAAGTTAATGCATGGGAACACAGCATAGCAGAATAAACACTACATTTCCCAACACCCCTTGCTGATAGGTTTGGTCAAGTATCAAGTTCTTGCCAATGAAGTCTAAGCAGTAAAGACTGGAGGAATTTCTCAGAAACTTCCTGAAAATTTAGCAGACACATGCAAGGCAGAACATCCATAAATGAGAGCCCAAATCAGGATGAAATGATTGGATTCATTGCAAAGGTTATATTCTAAATAAAACACAGGAATGAAATCTGTTTTTTATTGTTGTTCTTATTGTTTTGTTTTGTTTTAAACTTGATATTGGTTACTTGAGAAACTAATGCCATCCTGATTTTACAAACAGCAAAACACACACAGAATGATATGGTATAGGCTGGGTGCGGTGGCTCACACCTGTAATCCCAACACTTTGGGAAACCAAGGGGTTTGGATCACTTGAGGTCAAGAGTTGACACCTTCTCCCAAAGGCTTTATAATCTAACCAGGAAACACTGTCCATAGGTGTAACTAAAAATCATGAAATACAAACTCAACCTAGTTCTACATGATTAGAAGATTTAATCAATTTAAGCTGAAATCATTGTTTAGGGCTTTATTGTAGATTTGCAGAGATGAAAGGAATTAAAAGCATTCACAATTAACAGTAATATAAATATGTAACCAACTCTGACATAGTTAAACAGTGCTAGATCAACTTAGAGAAGTGTAAGATTTAGTTTCTAAGCAATCATTTAAGACCAATTTATCTTATATTATTTGTTACACACCTTAGTATCGATATATCTGCAATATGTCAATAATAATATTACACAGAAAAATTCATGGGAAAGCAAGCAGTAAACCGTTAGTCTAAAATTTGTAAGTCACCAAAAGGCATATTTTATTTAGAATATGAACTTCCAGCCATGTTTAAATAGTTAACACCACGTCAAAAGTTTTATTAAAAAATACTAAAGATGTGTGCTCTCGAATTTTAACATCATTCTTTGAATTTGTATAATTCATCAATCATAGGAATGTTTACTTATATAGCTCATTAATGTTTAACAAAAAGCCTAGCTCTTAGTAAGATCTTGAAAGAAATCAACAATCATACACTACCCAAACATATTCAAAAACAAAGCAAGAAAATAACAGGATAAACACATTTCTGAAAGGAAGTGTACAATGTATATTAAAAACTTGACTTTTTTCCTAGATTATATTTCCAGGGAAGTGAGGTTAGCTTCCATATGTGAAACATGGCATGGATTTTATATTTTAATAAACATATATACATGCATATATATACATCCATTGTATATACATATAAGGATTCATATACACAAACACATTCATTTAATTCTGAAAAGAAGGCTTTGAGATCGTTGTTCCCATTCTGTAAATTAGAAAGTGTAAACATAGGTTAAACTGTGGCATTACTTGCCCAGGATAGAAGCAGGATATAACTTTGGCAGCTTGACTCCATCCAGTGACCTAGCAAGTACCTAATATAGTACAATTTACAATGTCGAGGCATGGTAAAATGTCTCTTAATCCCTATAACAATAAAACATTGCCCCTATATAAAATAATGATTGTAAGACTAAAAGTAAACAAGGCATGTTATTTGCAGAGCAGCTCTAGTATAGAGGGAATATAAGTTTTAGATATAGAATAAGACGATCTATATTTAAAATCTAATTTTACGACTTTTTAACATTGTGGCATCGGGGCGATTTACTGAACAGCAAAACCTAGAATTTTGTGAGAGTTTGCCACTTGTGAAATTCCAGTTTAAGATTTATATCTGTCATATTATGTAATCCTCATTAAAAAAAAATCTGAGGTTGATAATATTGTTATTTTCTTTTTATCCATGGGAAAACACAGAGAAAGAACTTTCAAGGTCACCCTAGGGAGTGGCGGGGGCAAGATTTAGACCTTGCTCCAGAGATGCAGGTTTTAGCTACTCTGACAGAGTTTCTCATCTTGGCCTGTGGACCTCATTTCTCTCATATGTTAAATGAGGATCAGAATCTCCAAATTTATGATTATTATGAAGATCAATCGATAGACTTAAGATACTACATTCTAAATACATAATGTGGCATGAAAGATCTTGCAAGTTAAAAGCTCTGCAAAGGAACCTATATTCTTGCGTGCCGCCAGTTCTGCGTAACTGCTTATTCCTTGAATTGGAAACAGAAATGAAGTGCTCATTTTCCAACAGTGTAGAGAAAGGCCCTGGGATGGCAGGGCTACTTTTTACAAGACATTGTTGCAGGACCTCCCTGGCCTTTCTCTGGATTTACTGGAAATCAAGTTGAGGACTAGCCAAACTGTTGAGAAATTAACCAACTGAAAAAGCACATTCTTCTCTATTTCAAGTTATGTCTGTATTTAGATAGTTGCACTTTAGTCGAAGAAATATTGTGCATGAGAGCAACTAGGCTCCAGGTAATTTGTAGTACTTGCTCAAAGTAACACAGAATACTAACACATTGTTAGAACATCCTGACTAAGGCATCAACAGCCAAGATAATCAACTTTGGGTATATTAAAATATAATAATATATGTGTATGTATACACTTATATGCATATACTACTGCATATATATTAAAAAGATATACGTATAGAAACAAGACTATTAGATTTCAAGTAATATGAAAGTATTAGAAACATCCATCAGGTTCTGTACTTACTCATGAACTTCTTACAACCCCCAAGGGGACAATATGGGAATTGTCAGAGCTTATGGGTTAACAGCATGGGCTTTGGAATTCCAGAAAGTGGAGAAATGATTCTCAGCTTGGGCATTTATCAATTACTTAACCTTCTAATCTTTATAGTTCCTGTAGCAAGTTAATGTAAGCAATGTCTATTTTGTAGAGTTGTTGGAGAAGAAGTTGTGATATAAAAATTGACATATGTGAATAACATATGCCAGTTATTTAATTTTGTACTTGATTTTGGTGAGTGCGCAATAAATAGTATATTTTATTATTAGAAGTTTTTTATTTAGGAATATCAACTATTTTAAAAGTAAAAATAATAGCATTACATTAACATATTTGAATTAATAAGAATTAATAAAAGAAATAGTAATGCATTGTTAAATAATGGGTACTTTTTTAATTGCACTTATGATCTGATGTTTTTAATCTAATGTATGTGATAAGATGTGTCTAACACCAATTCTGAGGTCATAGGCTAATTAATAGTAAGAATAACTTATCAGTCATTTGAAACAAAATTAGTAAGTCACAATCACATCCGCATTTTAAAATTATTAGACATAGTCAATAGAAAGTCTTCAATTTCGTCTTGGCTCAAATTTCCAACTGAAGAAATATACGTAATTATAATATTACTCAATTTTTTTTAACCCAGGTAAACATTCTGATTATCCTTTAGGAGAGAGCAGATTAAATAGTTAAGAATATTCATAGTCCTTTCTCTAAACCTTAAGTTTTATAAAGTTGCCACATGTAAGTATCACATGAAATCAAAATGTGTTGTCACTATTTTTGTCATATATGTAAAAGATCAACTTACTGGCCAGTAATGTTAGTTCTGCTGAGGCATCGTATTATAGAGTTTAAGTGCACTGGCTCTAGAGACCTCTCTAATGAGGATAATAAAAGCAATTACAACTACCTCTTAGAGTTTATATTCTAGCATACAGTAAATACTCAAAAATGATAGCTGCTGTGAACTCTAAAGTCATCTTTAATCCTTTTCATTCTTTCACACCCCATCATGATTCTATCAGCACATTTATCAACTACAGTTTCAAAATATATCACATCATTGAATCCATCTCATCACACCCATTGCTAACACTCCATCTAATTTATGTTTCTCTCTCACCTTGACTACTACTAATTGGACAGCTAATTACTCTTCCCGCTGCTGCTCTTAGCTCTAAAGTCTATTTCCACACAGTAATTATAATATTAGTTCAATATATGAATCAAATTATCTGATTTCAATACTAAACTCCCTTCTAGACAACCTATTTTTTAAAAATCTAAAATTTTTACGTGCAGTCGTTCTATATGGTCTTCCCCTTGCCCAGTCTTTTCCAGGTTTGTTGACCCTCAAACCTGTCCAGCACAGTCTCTTTCCATAGACTTTTCCTGGAGGCTTCTTTGCCTAAACATACACAATGCTCATCTCCTCACTACCTTTTAGTGCTTTCTCTTTATTTATTTTGATTTTATTTAAAGTGTTTATCATTACTCATCTTTCACTATGTATTTTTCTGCTGTCTATCTTTGCCTCCAGGATAAACACTCCATGGAGCCAGCAAGTTAGCTGTGATGATCAATGTCCTACCTATGCCTAGAGATGTACCTGGCAAATTGCCTATTATATACAAGCATCGAATGGATGGGCAGTCATGAGCTAGACACTGTTAGGTGACTTAAATATATTATCTCACTTAATCTTCAAAATAGTCCTAAAATGTGGTCTCATTCTTGTCAATATAACATCTTATAAAATTGAGCCAACAAAAGGAAATTAATTTCTGGGAGGCAAGTAACGTCTTACAGTGACTCAGAATGTAAACCCAAATTTTAGTGACTCCAGAGTGTCCACTATTTGCATTTAGCTGTGCTTCTTTCCTAATCTTTCTGAATATCTAGAAGTCAAGAAAATCTGTGACAAGCCATTATTTTACATGATAACACCTGGGTCAGTGTAAGATCTCCATTAGGCACTATTTACAGTTTTGCAAGGAGTTCATCATCCAGCCATTAATATCAAATGACAGCACTGTTTGGTTTTGTTAATATGGCATCTATCTTATTCACTCCACTGAAATACACAATGCAAATACTTCTTTTAAAAATTTTGGTGCAAATTTTGAGTCTGAGAACTTCAGTATTCGTATTTTTCCATAACCTTATGAACCTTGAGGCTGACTCAGTACTCTAGGGCTTTTCTTCAGATAAAACTGAGAGTTTGCTTTGAAAATATCCTCCTGGAATATGGCCACAATTGCCTTTGCCCCACTGAGTATAGAGGTACTTCTACTTCAGTTTTTGTCATTATATTCCATAAAGTCTTTTCATTCAAAACAGAATCAGGACACAGTATTGTGACTTTCTTATTAACAGCTGATTGCTTCACAGTAGACTTATTTTCAGAAACACCCAAGTATGTAATCTTCTATTATTGAGTGAGCACTTTTACTTTAAGATAATAGTTACATAGTGTGAGAAATGTTGACATGGTTCAATAAAAAATTAACACTCACCCAGGAGATGGGTTGCAGAGCTAATGTGAGTGCCTCACGGGACTGGTATAACCATATACATAAGTTTTCCATTATTTTCTATTGAAATGTGTAGTAAGATAACTAATTTAAATATGTTTCACTGAAACTAGAATTTGTAAACATCCATTTTGTGTAGGATTGGTTTTCATAAATTAATTTTTGTAAACTGTTCTGATAAATTTAACCGATGTTCATTGCTATGAGAATATACATTACCTATGTGCACAGTGTATTTTGATAAGGTCAAATGACAATTTCCTAGCCAAGTGATTATTGAATTTGGAGGAAATTAGTTCTAATATAGAAGAAATTTGATTGATTATGGAATTGTGAGAAATTGTCATTTAATATATGAACAATAATTGTACAGAAAAAATCTGAATATACTACAAAGTATCTAATGACAAATGTGAAGATTAAGGATCAAAAGTCATTTTGATCAAAAGGAAAAAATCAGTATAATTAAAGTTAAATGTCAGTCAAAAAATTATTTTAGATTTGTGTCTAATTATTCTGTTTATAAATAGAACAAATTCCACTGACCTCTGTATTTAAGCTAGATACAGGCTTGAACTGTTACTAAGTGAATAAGAGGGTTTTTTTTTTTTAGTTTTTAAAGTAGGGATTAGAAAAATATGCCATGTTTACTTCTGATTGCAAAGTACGTAATCATTTTTTAAGTTGGATGGGCTACAACCATTATACATTCTAAGAAAACTCATAATATGTTCTTCAAACTAATTCCACAGCCTCATGATAGATTACTGCAAAAAAATCATGCAATCTTTCAAAATTTATGTAAACAAGGAAATAATGAAATATTACATACAATCTCTTAAATTAGTAAATCTTACACATTTATAATAAAATAACCAAATGAAATTGCAAAAGGCATATATCACTATGAAAGTAACATATACTCTATATTTTGACAATTAATAATAGCAGCCATAATTTAACATAATTAAAAACTATCTATTGCTTTTAATCATACTCAATAAATGCAGTATGAACAAAATTTTCAATGTATACTTTTCACAAAATAGTAAATTAGTTAAATAGTTTTTTTTTTCATAATGAGTTGTGGTACAGTGGTGTGAATCAACTCAAAACAGCTAAAATTTCAGCAGTTATTCCCCAATAATTATAAACTAAGCTTTGCCTATGGCTTCCAGAGAGAGCAGACAAAATAGTTCTAAACTAAACATCCATGAAGTAGTGGCAATGAACCCTGTAACCGGTATGAAACTTTGGAATGTAAGGTTTTTTTTTCCCCCGCCATATATAAACACACACACACACACTCTCTCTCTCTCTCTCTCCCCTATGGGCTGAGAGCTACTATCAAGGCATATTCTTGCCTGAATATTGGATTCTAAAAGCTTATAGGTTTAGCAAGTTTGTGACTGGCTGGTTTGTTTACACTGTTCTAAGACGAATAACAATTAGGAACTTTTTCCAAGATAAGAATTCCCCCATCTGGACTGTAACTAATACTGTTCAAGTGAAGAAATGAAATGGTGGTTGATAGGTGCTGCTGCTGGCTTGATTTTTCCTGAAGTCCCAAACTCAATGGAGTCTTAAAAAAGTTTCAGTGTTTTTTTGTTTTTGTTTGTTTTTGTTATATTTGCGTCACAACTACCCTGTTGTGAATATTTTCAAGAGGAAATCAAAAAGGGTCAGCTAACTTCAGCAAACCTATTTAAGAGGATTAAATAAGAAACTTAGATTATCTACCTCTAAGATCCTTTCCAACTTGAAACTGAATTCTATGGAGCTAACCCAAATAAAGGCTCCACAAATTTCTATCAGTATACCTTAAATATATGAAAGACACTTGTTGAATATGTAACGAAGTGTTTCCTAAACAAGATTGTACCGAGATTTGTTGAAACATGCTGTTGCTTCAGCCTCAAAGCCAGAAATTTCTTGTTCAATAATTGTTTGGTGAGGCTAAAGAATATATTTTTTTTTAGTATTCTCTAGACAAATATTTCAATCAAGTAAACTTGGAAATGATTAAGCTATATATGCCAGCCATGAGACTACTGAAATTCAAAAGATTTGCCTACAGTATCATCCTTTTAACATAGTTTTGTGTCAGCCTTTAAGGGGTAAAAGTGGGCTCATATAAAAGAAGAAAATATTTGTTTGCTTGAATGTTTATTTGGTACTATGATCTTTGAATATAGAAGGTAAAACTCCGATGGTGATACAGGGGGTTGGAGGGGATGTGAGAGAAAGCACATTTTGTCTGTAAAAATCATCAGAAGTTGACAGAAAATTTCGATGACAGCCAGAACAAAACAAAGATACCTAGTTTTAGTTGGTAAAATATAAATGGATAAAATGAAGTATTCTGAAACAATAAGCCAGCATTGTGGTGACTACTTCTGAGGTGTACATCATGACAATTGTATGTTTTATAAACAAAAGCTTTTAAAAGAATGTGTGCTATTTTTAATTAGTAAGAATTAATAAGCATAGAAAATTCACGTGGTCCAGGTAATTTGATGAATTGGGTAGTGAGATGAGTTAGTTAAAGTGATCAAATAGGTTGAGTTTAAAGAAAATGGCAGATAAGGGGAAATAAACAACTAGAAAATTTTCTTTCACGTTTAGAATATAAATTATCCTGAAAACTTTCTTCAGAGGCACTAATATAAGATTTTTCTTTTTCTTTTTTTAATGCCTTGTATTCTGCTGGGGACATAAGCACATTTAAATCACAGATGGCTCCCCTCTTCCAACATAAATTTATAAGTATAATGAAATGAGGGAAGGAGAGTGCTCCCCCAAATTTGCAGGCAACACCATGTCAACAATGAAAATAAAAAATGGATAAACTGTGATGTGTAAGTTGACTTTAAGTGGAGTATAGGTTGTTTAAAGGATACTGTTTATATTTCCCTTTCATGTATTTGCATTTAGAAGCAATCACTAAAACAAATATACTTTAATACACATTTGTAAAAATGTTTTAGTAACAATAAATACATATAGATTTCCAGCTAGCACGCATTCTCTAACTCAGTGAAAACAAATTTCTTCAGTGGTTGAAAACACGTAAAATAGACAAAATTTTATTTGTTTATACCCATGTTGCATTTTTCTATAAATTTCCAAATACCTTAGCACTGTGCATCAAGCAATAATTATTTTTAAAATAAAATAAGTGATTGAATTAATGAATTAATAGATTTAATAATGTTCAAATTGTGGATAATTCAATTTTCTTTATTACTAAACTTTACATAAAGAGTAAGACATTTTGCAATTTTTCAGTTTTATTTTTAATTGATACATAATAATTGTACATATTTGTGGGGGTAAAGGTGATGTTTCCATACATGTGAAGACCATTTAATGATCAAATTGCAGTAATTAGCAAATCCATTATCTCAAACATCATTTTTCTGTAGTGAGAACATTTAAGATCTTCTCTTTAAGGCTACTTTGAAGTATTCAATGCATTATCGTGAACTATAGTGACCTTACTGTGCAGTAGAACACCAGAACTTATTCCTCCTAGCTAACCATAAATTTGTACATGTAGATTGATCAACTTCTTCAACTTTTCCTCCCCTCCTTACCATTCCCAGATTCTAGTAACCAATATCCTACCTCTACTGCTCTGAGATAAACTTTTTTGGATTCCATATATGAGTAAAATCATGTGGTATTTGTCTTTCTGTATCTGGCTGATTTCATATAACATATGTTCCACAGGTTAATCCATGCCTTTGCAAATGACAGGATTGCCTTCTTCTTTATGGCTGAATAGTATTCTCTTTTGTATACATACAATGAAATACTATTTTTCTTCTCTATTTATTTGTTGTTGGACACTTAAATTGAGTTCTATGTCTCTCTGTCAAAACATGTATCACATAAAATGGTAATTTTATTTTATATGTGTATTTGTACCTCTCCAATGTATTTAAAAAATTTTTGAACATCTATGTTATGGCTTGCACTGTGTCAAGTCCTGAAGATTTCATAGTAATGATTATTAATGTGGTTCCCGGCTTTACCGAACCAAGAGGCTAAATAGCTCTACATGTGATGTGTGTTTCGAAAAGGGACGTATACAGTGTTAAGGAAGTTTTGGACTCACAGGATACAAGTTAGGTCTCGTGTGTATTTGTGTGTGTGTGTGTGTGTGTGTATTACTTATTATGATCTATACATTTCCTGTAATATAAAGAATAATTTGACAACATTTTAATAAATGAATGCAAAGCTCAAAGCCTATCTCTCCCTAACCTTTTTTTCCATGAACATTTTTTCTTAAATAAATTTCTGAAGCAGACCTGTATTGAATATCCTTAGCTTTTGCCTTTTTTCTTTTTTCAATTAAAAAATAGCTAATTAGCATTCATAAACCGTATGTCTAAGGCCTGTTAAACCCCCACAATCATAAATAGAGAATATTTTTACAAAGCTCTATACATTTTCCTGAGTTAAAATTCCACCAAAAGTCTCTAATGTGATACCATAGATCCACACCACAAATTAACTCTTTTTAACTATAACTATATATTTTTTCTTATTCTGTCAGCAATTTTCATATTGCCTTGTTGCTTATTGAAACAGTTGCACAATATCTTTTCTGACATGGCCATCTCTTGCAAAAGGAATATTTTTGTTATTCTGGGTTTAATGATAAATAGAGAAAAAATAAATCGAACATACTATCATATTGGGAATAAAATCTGGCCTTGATTACAAGCTGTTACTCATGCTATTTACCATAGGCCTCTGTAAGTCACAAATTAAAGATAAAAAGTTGGAGAAATTAATTTAAAAAAACTGAAATGTCTAATATATTAGAATTCATGAGAGTTAAGTTTGTGAATTCCAAAGTTTACTGTGGTAGCATGCTTTCTTCTCATTAGGATATGAGAGCAATAATTTAGATATTCAGACCATGACTCTAGAAATAGGATGCTACAATAGAAATAAGAAAGTACTTTGAGACTAAAAGGTACACTCTACTTCAAACCCAAACATTTATAATTAGGATTATAAAATCACTTATTTTCTCTAGGTCTTAGCTTTCTCATGCATTAAATGAGTACAATAGTTATTGTTGTGTCTTGTTATTTACTGACTTTCAGTACTGGCTAGTGCTTGATTCAATATTATTATAGAAATAAAAGTCATCAATAGAACACATGTTGGAGTTGTGATAAATAATTTGGATAGATTGTTTCTACTTGATCTTCTAGTGTCTCCTTCTGTGTTTGGTATTTATTTGTGTAGTGATTGCGTTTGGTAGGTAGCCTGTGGACACAAAATAGAATGACACAATATTATCACCTAGAGATGGGCTTACATCAGCATTTACTAGAGCCAAAAAATTGATTGGGTCTTCATGAGAACAGTCAGAAACTGAAATTTCTTTTTATTAAAAAAAAATTTAATATGGAGTCTCGCTATGTTGCCAAGGTTGGTCTAGAACTCCTGAGCTAAATGATCCTCCAACCTCAGCCTCCCAAAGTGCTGGGGTTACATGTGTGAGCCACTGCAGTTGGCCAGAAACTGAAATTTCTTAAAAATGTCTATCAAGGATTTTACTAACCTTAAATCATCTTTTACATGCCAGGCATTCTTCTAGATATCAAAGGATTCACCATCTATTTGCAGGGACAACCATGCACACATGGATTGTCTATGTAATTTACTCTGTGTATAATAGATTTGTGAATAAAGTGATGATACTACACTGGATGGAATAACAAGTTCTGCCAGAAGAAGAGAAAAATGGTATCAGGGAAGATTTTATAGAGGAGGAGACATCTGAACAAAATCCTTAAAAATGAGAAGACTTTTGCCAGAAAGTTAAAGTAGACAGGAGGGAGGATATTTGACAGAAAAGCAACAGCATCAGCGAATTCAGAGTTGTATAAAGAAGCATGATAAAGTTGGGGAAAAAATTGTCCCAGAATCCTCCAGAGTTAGTCAACCATTCACCCAAATGCCTAAAGCACTTTATTCCTGTAGCCATGAAGCTAATTCTGGCCATCAGCCTTTCAGGGTCTTCAAGGCTGGGGCAATTGCTGATAAAACTAGTTCTGAATCTGGCGGTTGGTGTATATTCAACAGGAAATTGTTAAATCAAAGTATAAGAAAAAAATGTGTATTTAAACTGTGCTTTGTGTGGGAGAAGTTGAGCCAAATTGTGATGGGCTTTAAGTAATAGTGAGCAGTTTGGCTCTTATTTAAATCTGGAAAGAGAAGCCAGCCATCAAGGAAATTTAACTGGGGGGAACAACACAGGTTCAATGTTCTTGAGTTTCAAAAGTTGAAAAGACCTTTTCTCTAGCCTCATATCAAGACCAATTCATCCCAGTAAAATAAATGAGAGTTTTTTCTTTTGTAAAAACAAACAAACTTAAACTGGTCTTGTGCAGATGTTGGATATTTAATAAATATTGTTAGATTTCTACAGTTAGAAATAAGTAAATACTGTAAGTCTTTTCCCCACAACCTTCTACCAGTTTAGTTTGAAACCAAATCTATGGTCAAATTCTGCTACAAATTCAGTCATTGATTAAAACAAAACAAACAGGAATAAATGTTTAAAAATGGAAGCATAAAACAATGCTTCCTCTTCTGTAAACTTGCTGAAGCTCCACCTTTCTGCCCTTTAATGCATTCCATCAGCACCTTATGTAAAACATTTACCAGAAACAAATGCAATAATAGTCTAGAGGCAGGATTCAATTTGCTGAGACCAGCTCTATCAGGGAGACCCTAACCCAGCAGCGCTAGAGGAATTAAAGACACACACACAGAAATACAGAGGTGTGAAGTGGGAAATCAGGGGTCTCAGCCTTCAGAGCTGACAGCCCCAAACAGAGATTTACCCACATATTTATTAACAGCAAATCAGTCATTAGCATTGTTTCTATAGATATTAAATTAACTAAAAGTATCCCTTATAGGAAACGAAGGGATGGGCCGAATTAAAAGAATAGGTTGGGCTAGTTAATTGCAGCAGGAACGCGCTTTTAAGACACAGATCGCTCATGCTATTGTTTGTGGTTTAAGAATGCCTTTAAGCAGTTTTCTGCCATGGGCAGGCCAGGTGTTCCTTGCCCTCATTCCTGTAAACCCACAACCTTCCAGCACGGGCGTTAGGGCCATTATGAACATGTTACAGTGCTGCAGAGATTTTGTTTATGGCCAGTTTTGGGGCCAGTTGATGGCCAGATTTTGGGGGGCTTGCTTCCAACATCGGTTAGTCACCTACCTGCACTCAGGCATCCAAGTAGCATCTGAGTTGGCAAGTGGAAAGATGATTTAATAGAACCTAAGCTTAGAAAATCTTTCTCAGAAGTATAAAATCTGACTTTCTTAGATTTTTATGTCCTGTACATACAAGGCAGGAATGCCTTTCTGTATTTTTAGTAAATATATATTTTTCAAATACCACTATTTTTACCAGTGGAAAAAAAATCATTTCTATCAGCCATTTCTAATTAATAAACCACTTGATGCAAACTTCAAATAAACAGGGCTTATACCTTGTTATAGTTGCCTCTGGAGTGTTGAGTTTTGATTGATACTAATTCCTGTCTACCTCGCTAATCTTCCTCTACTTCCCCGCAAAAAATCCAACTTTCAATGCATATTCTTGTTAACAATAATTGACCAGTCCTCCTAAGGTGTGGTTTTGAGCAAATACATGCACACTAACTTGTCCCATTGTCTTTTTCAAAGTAGTAGATTATAGACGAGAGAATAGTAAATGCCTATTTATTCTGCTCATTACTGTGCTAACCACTCTTCATATCTCTGTGAGATCTCTGTTCTCTTATCCTCAGAAAAGTTCCTTATTTTGTCTAGTCACTGCCATGTATTTTAACAATTCATCGTGGATGTTAAATATTTGAAAATATCTATCATTAAAACTTTAATATTTCATTCAATTTAAAGCTGTTCCATTTTGCCTAGCTGAAGATTGACCTCCCAATTTAGAACTATTACAAAGATGGCAGCAGGGTTCGGGGGATAAACTATTACTTCATCAGGCCATCACCTTGCTTCTTTCACTTTCTCTTTTCTAGACTTTATGTTTTTCTATCTCTTTCAGAGTTAGTAGGGAGTGGGCAGAGTATAAGCAAAATAAGACAAGAAGGCACTGTCTAACTACTTGTAGTGTTATGACCTAACACTGGTAAGTTCTGTGTGGCCAGTATTCACATACATTTAGCCTCTCACTCTCTCTCTCCTTCTCTCTCTCTCTCTCTCTCTCTCCCTCCTCCTCCTCTTTCTCTCTGTCCCCTTCCTCTCATGTTTACAAAAAACACTTTAATTAGATTATTTGGAAACTCCTCTTACTTCTCAATTCTACAGATGCCCTCTGGGGATTTTGCATTATGCTATTCTCTGGGATGGATAATACGGCCTCCAACTGGCTTTGAACAACTCTTTTGAGACTCTTGACATATGTCTCATATATACCTCTTCAGTGTATGTTTTTTTTTTTCTTAGGGGAGGCATTCCATGTGACCATGGTCATTTTAAATTTGCCTCTAACTTGCAGAAAAAATGGCATTCTTACCTCTCCAGACCTCAAAAGGATAAGCAGCTAAGTTTCCACTCAAACTCTCCCTTTGCTTTGTATTTTGTGGCATTTACTTCTATATTTTTGTATGTATTGCTTGTTCATTAGAAACCAAAAGTATCTATCATGAACACTAAAAATAAAACTAGGTACTCCTTTCTCCTACAGCTTAGTGTATTAATTGAGATGATTTTTGTATTCTTCTGTCTTATTGTCCTAACTTTTCAATTCTTGGAGACTCCTATCCAGGTGTCTTGATTGCTAATTACACTGATTTCTCAAAAGAGTCACCAATTCTTCAATAGAGAGCCTTAACAGACTGTGTGTGCTATAAGACTTTTCTGAATCCAAAATCTTAAAACCTATACTTCGATATTTCCATCAGTCTTAACCAATTGAAAAACAGCCTCTGATATCTAGAATCTGTCCTGGTAATATCAGATAGAATTTGCTCTTTTCCTACTGAACATAAACATCTGTGCAGAACATCATTTTCAGACAAGACCATTCTGCCACCACAATAGATTAAGACAAAACAAGACCAACTTGGAACATGTCTGAAAAGAAACAAAAACAGGAACATTATTCGAACCACAAGATACGATATATTTCCCTCTCTCAGCTAAACTGAATAGCTGACATTTCTTTATCGATTACAATTTTAATTTCAGTCTATGCTCTCTTCCTATATAAGATTATTGAAATGCTCAGTTGCATAATTACCCTCACTACCTGAATTCCTCCAATCCAGAACAAAGCTCCTCTTCCTCAAATCCTTCCACAAATAACCTAATACCAGCCCAAATCCTGTAATAAATCATTTCTAACATCATCTTATTGAGAAACCCCATGGTTCCTCATGTCTTGTGTGCTGCCTCTCACATAATTAACTCAACTTGTGCAATTACAAGTTTGTTTCTTCTGATCTTTGCCTAGAAGGTTGTGGCATTGTTATATCTTTATTCTTATGCATCCAAATATGGCCCTGCTCCACAGCCCACCCCCACAGCTCACACCACAAACCCTTACATTGAAAGGCCTGTCTTCAACTAAACTTCAAATTCTCAATAAATTCAAATCTTACCTTTCTACCTCTGAGACACGATCGGAGCTAGACCAAGGTGATGTTCTCCATGTAAACAGTATATTCAGCTTTCTGTTATCTACAGGTTGTGTAGTGGATTTGTGACCCCCTTCTGTAACAGGTATTCTGGTAGGCCCATAATAAAACTAACACGTGTAATTTAAGTAGAATGGAGTAAGATCTAGTTAACACTTTATCTCAAAAATTTCTGTTGTGTGATCATGTTTGTTTATAGAAATGTACAATTGTTAAATTTACATATATAATATTTATAAAAACACAATTCAAGTTTTTAGAATTAATCTTCTTCCACAGAGCAGTCTAATGATCTAAATTATTCATGTCATGGGCATTTTTTTTTTTTTTTTTGTGAGACGGAGTCTCCTTCTGTCGCCCAGGCTGAAGTGCAGTGGCGCAATCTCGGCTCACTGCAAGCTCCGCCTCTTGGGTTCACGACATTCTCCTGCCTCAGCCACCCGAGTAGCTGGGACTACAGGCGCCCACCACCACGTCTGGGTAATTTTTTCTATTTTTTAGTAGAGATGGAGTTTCACCGTGTTAGCCAGGATGGTCTCGATCTGCTGACCTCGTGATCCGGCCGCCTCGGCCTCCCAAAGTGCTGGGATTACAGGCGTGAGCCACTGCGCCTGGCCAACATGGGCATTTTTAAAACCTTACAATGGCTTCCAATTGCACTTAAAATATGATCCTATTTCTTACTTTAGTCTACAAGACCGTAAATGATGTGACACTTGCCTGTCAATTCCCACCTCCTGACACTTCTACTTGTTTCTGAGTTTGGTGCCACCGGCCATCTTTTGTCTCCTAATGCGTATAAAATTTAGTCCTTTCCTCATCTCTGGCGCATACTACTTCCTCTTCATGAAAATCTCCTCCCCAAAATTGTTTTACAGATTTTTTTTTATTCGGGGATGTTTAGTGGACTTTTCTGTCTTCGTGTAATGTGTAATACCAGTATGCAAATATTACCTTGGGGATTTTATTTAATTAGCATATTTTGCCACTTATTTCATTTTTTAAAAAAATTTTAAGCACATTAATAAAAATTATAAAATTATCTCACTGGGCTTCTGTAAAGTTACATTGTAAGGTAATATGACAGTTGGATCAAATTTACCAAACCATGCACCCAGGTAGCCTTGGGGAAAGACCAAGGTTAAAAGTTGATTTTCAGACAGGGCACAGTAGTTCATGCCTGTAATCCCAGCACTTCGGGAGGCTGAGGCGGGCAGATCACTTGAGGTCAAGAATTTGAGACCAGCCTGGCCAACATGGTAAAATCTCATCTCTGCTAAAAATACAAAAAATAGCTGGTTCTGGTGGCATGCACTTGTAATCCCAGCTACTTGGGAGGCTGAGGCAGGAGAATTGCTTGAACTCAGAAGGTGGAAGTTGCATGAGCTGAGATCATGCCACTACACTCCAGGCTGGGCAACAGAGACTCTGTCTCAAAAAAAAAAAAAAGTTGATTTTTGTTTGTAACATCTGCCTTCAATCTTAACTTCTTTGCATGTTAAAAAATAATGAACTAAAAATATGTTCAGAGAAACTGCAATTTTTCAATTTTATTTACTTTTTTAAACCAATTTTTATGTGATAATCTTAGATATTACCATAAAAATTTATCATAAGTGATTTTGGGTTGAGAAGAAATTAACAGATTAAATCTGGTGATGTAAATTAGTTTCAGTCAGTTTTTTTTTCTGTTAAAATATAGTCTTATATTACAGATCTAATATTTTATAAATTTCTAAAGTACAAATTTGAGTATCTAGATTATACTTAAGACATACTTATTTCTGGGTTGACCATGTGGTGTAACATAAAAGTAGAATAAAAATGATGATGAAAATGCTGTCTGTTCTTCCTTTTTATACAATTCCTCCTAATAAAACAAATTGGGTGCCACTTCTTGAAAAGCATTGATTAGAATATTATATAGAGTATATAAATTATCATTCCAAGGAAATAATCAAAGCAATTTTCACTGATCTGTCTGTCTCTTCATTAGCATGCTTTGTCTATTCTAAAACTTGAAAGTTATTGAGTGTCATTTTATTCTGTACAAGATACAAAACCATTAATGAAGATCAATAGTTGATAATATTTTCATTTTAAGTTTTGTGTAAAGCAAGGGAATGTTTGTCATGGGACACTGGATATCTATTTTCCTGTTTCAACTATAATAAAACTATTTCATAAAGGAAACAAACGACATGATGAAACAATTTTTTAGGAGAGCTGGAATTTTGAAAGGTTATTTAAAACATTGTAGACAAAAATTTATTTCCAAGATGATTGCATGAGTCTTAATGCTCTTGAGTGAAAGTCCAAGTAGGATGAATATTTGAGTTCTAAGTGATCATAAATTTCAATTTTTATGTCACAGAATTATTGACTAAATTGTTATAGTTACAATTTTCTATCAACATTTTATTATTTTTCTTGGTGCATTTCCTCGCCCGCTTAAATAATGCATCTGCATTAAAATTGTTTAGATTTGTGAGTTTCCATAGATTATGTTAAACAAAAATTAAAGAGAGAAGGGATTTAGGTATATGTTTGGGCATTGCCACTAACTTGCAGTGTCATCTTTGGGATACTAGTTCACTTATTTTGGCTGTAGTCTCCTAATCTGTACATAAGAATGTTAAGCTTGCACTAGTTCTAATATTCCATGTAAATTGTTGTTTCAAAATGGCAACTAGCAATGATAATATGTGTAAGGATTACTTGGTAAGATTATATTTTAAATATTTATTTATTTATAGACTAGTAATTTGAGTTTCAGTTAAAAATAAAATATTAACGATGGCTAACACACATAATCCTGTAAAGATTAAGATATTTTTAAGCACAATATCATTGTAAAGATTCTGATGGGTAGGTACCATATGACCTCTGTTTCATAGGTGAAGTGTTAATTTGGTTAAAATCCCTCAGTAAGTGATAGGTTTGGTGTTTGGAACCAATGAGCAATGCTGTCAACTGAAATATGATGTTATTTTATTCATTTAATATGTGTTTATGGTTTAACTTCTTATGATACAAGGCACTGTACCAGGTATAGCAGTGAATAAAATAGACCAAGTTCCTTCCTTTGTGTAGCTTACAATATAATACAGGGAACATATAGATTACAAGTACTCAATAATATTTAGCTCTTCCCCTATCCTGGCACTTGGAAGACTGCACTGACTAGGTGCTTTGGAGTTGGGCCCACTATGTGACTGGCTCTGGTGAAGGAAATAAAAAATAAGAAGTGTTGCACATGCCTTCTTCGGCAGTGATAAGCTTTAAGGTTTCGGCAGTGATAAGCTTTAAGATTTCTACAGGCTCTTCCTTTGTGTCAAGTTCATCTAGGGGCATTTTTTTTTTTTTTACAGATTTTACATCTTAAAAGGGATAGTCTATATCACTTTGGGTCTTTGAGTGGCCATCTGAATGAGAGCTCTCCTACAGGCCCCTCAAGCCACAATGAATATGTGATATGGGTGAGAAATATACCTTTACAAACACTGAGATTTTATGATGCTGATTACCGTCACATTATCTAGACAGTCTTGACAAAACAACAGTGATTAAAGAATTGATGAGTATTGTTAATGGGGCTAAGAACCTAGAGTTTGTTTTCTGAAGAAATTGTGTTTAAAATGAGACCTGAATTACAAATAGAAGTTAGCTTAACAAATGGGAAAAGTAAGTATAGATTTGTGTTCCAGGTGA
Organism: Symphalangus syndactylus; assembly: GCF_028878055.3. Taxonomy (NCBI): domain Eukaryota; kingdom Metazoa; phylum Chordata; class Mammalia; order Primates; family Hylobatidae; genus Symphalangus; species Symphalangus syndactylus. The sequence continues at coordinate 31,024,184 of NC_072428.2, read as the reverse complement.
AGGAAAATTAAATGGGTAAATCATAGAGACAAGAGTAGGGTAAAATAAAAATAAGATCGTCATTTAAAAATATTACTCTACTAGCAATGCGGGAAATGGATTGCAGAAAGAAAATCTGAATGAACTATATCAATTAAATTATATCAGTACTTCAAGTAGGAAATTATTAAGCTAGTACAAATATGCAATCAGTCAATAGGAATAAAAGCTGTGAGATTTGATAAATATTTGACAGATGAAAGAAAGAGCACTTGGTTATTGGTGGGTTCAAAAGTTTTTGGGGGAGAGGGATTATACACAGGTGATGTTCAAATTTCTAGTTAAGGCAATTGGTTATTTTTTGGAAAAGTTTACCTAAAATAAATTAACACTGGAGAAAAGAAGTTTAGGAATATGAAGTAGAGAACTATGTTCCAAATTGTGGCCCACTGAGTGACATCCAAGCAATGATGTTAAAGCTTTTTGCTTTATTTTGCTTTGATTTTTCATAATGGGAAGAAGTTAAATATGTTTAGATTCAAATGGAGATGAATCTAATAGTGAAAACAAATTTTGAAAAAATAGAAGAGTTATAATAAGTAGACAAAAATTAATGATAATTCCTAATATCCTAGTAATATAAAGTGTACTGATCAATTCTATTCTATTGTCACACTTCTCTGGAAGATGTTGAGGCATCTCCACAATTATGTTTCTCTATAATTAATGTAAGAGAATACCCATAATGTATCTTCTTTGATCATTAATCATCAGAGAAAACAGTTTTTTTCTGTCCAAAAATACACACAATTTTTTTCATCTTTCCTGAATCAGAGCAAAATGTCTTCTCTGTTGTTTTATAATCACCTTTTAATCCAGCTTAATCTTCATGGGTTCAAGTATTTCATCACACCATGGTCTCTTTTTTCTAAATTTCAATCCCAGTATTTTTATTCTATGGCCATAAGTTCCTAGATTTCATATCTAATTATTTTTAAACTTTTTCTTGTCCAAGCTTTATTGCCTTGCAGTCTGTGTCTTGTAAATGATCTTTGTTCTTATAACCTCAAAAGGTTTACCATATGAGTCCTAAACTAAATTATGATGAACAAGAAAATGATCTCATAAAATGAAGTCAACTGTTTTAATTCAGCCAACTGTTATAGAAACAACATATGCCCTTCCTCATGCTGTTTATAAATTAGAGATATGCATGTGCATTCTACATAAGAATGATTCAACAATAAGACAAAACATAACATCCTAATTGCTGTGCCATATGTAAAAGTTGCCATGGAACTATAGGTGACAATAACTGGTATTTAAAAAGAAGAACAAAATTTGGCCCTAAAAGACCGTATGCTCTTAAATTAAGACTACTACTTTTGTGACGTTGGGCATGTTTTGTTATTGTTGATGTTTTGTTGTTGTTTTTTGTTTGCTTTGTATTTTTAATTATGTCTGTGTTTTATTTTCTTTCTTACTAGATAGAAACAATGGTAATAAATAATACATATTTCAATCAAAGTGAAAATCTAGTAAAATAATTATGCAAAACTGTATACATTACATATAAAAACTGCAAATCGCTTTACAAATGTTACTTTTAATTCATGTGGCAGAACACAGTTCATAAAATAAAAAGATTTTGAGATGTAGAGATAACGGAAGTGTCTGAAATTGAGGCAGCCCCAGGCTTTAAAAATATGTGTCCTTGGTAAAGGTTGTTTAGGACTTGGTCAAGGCATGGTTGTACAGTGCCAACACTTACACAGGTGGCTCAGTTGACGTGGGGTATGCGGTGCACAAATGGGCCACAGTATATGAGAAATACATCGCATCTCTTAGGTGAACTTAAGAATATTCTTATTTTTTTAACCAGTGATTCTATAATTGTTCTAAGTTTGTTGTTGTTGTTGTTGTTGATGATGATGTTTTACATCAGGTAGAATTGAGTGGAACTCCAATTTGACGCTTAACATATTCCAGGTCCAAAGTCATATACTAGTCTGATCCAATGGCATTTTCTTGGTAATTATCTTGCTTAAGAACATTTTCTCTTTAATTTAAATAAAGTTATAAGAAGATTAAATAAAAAACACTACCCTTCTGGCCATTATATGTATTACATTATGTGCTAAAGTGTTAGAGATCAAACATAATTTTTAAAAGTTTTCAGTTCTCCTGGAATTTAGTATCTATTGATAAAAACAAAGATACGTACAAATACTTGTAGGACAATATGGAAAATGCTTAAAAATCAATATACTGCAAAATTCATAGGAAGTATACAGAAGAGATGAGCTCTTACAGAGCGAAGATTGTCTCTGTCCAGTGCACTTAATGAGAACTTTACAAAAGATGGAGATTCATAATTGAGTTCTGAATGAAATAGTCATTCAGCAAAAAATTCAGGGGAGACAAAATCATAAGTATCCTGCCTTTCTGTATATCCTCTGTCCTGTTTCTTGTTATTGATACTGTGTGTGATGTTGTGCTTATTTACTATTTATTAAGCCATTTTTTGCAAGAATTAGTGCACTGAGTGCTTTCCAATTCTTGTATTGGACCCTCACCATAGTCCTATAATTACTTACTTTGTTATTAAGTAAAATGAGGTTAAAAAATTAAACACATTTTAATCAGATAATTGGAAAGAATCAGATTAAACTTCAGTTTAACAGAATAGTTAGCAGACAATTGGACTTTGCTTATGCAGTATGTCTTCAGGGTTCCGAAGTTGCAGTCTTTATTCTTTGTTCTGTTATGATTTTCCAAAGTCCTCTTTCTTAATTTAGGATAGTTTGCAAACTTTTGACAGGACAATTTCTTTTTCTTCAGAAGGATAACATAGTAATGTTCAAACTTCTGGATGAGAACACTTAATGGACTGCAGAAGATAATTTTATTTGTTTTGTTTCCTTTATCATTAAAACTGAATAGTCTGGAAAGCTTAATATACTCCTAACAGAATATAGGCTCAGAAACAAAGGACACACATTGTATTCTTAGACAAACTAAATGGCATTTTGAAAAAATAAATATTCTGTTAACATTCTTATGCATTGCAAGCACTTGAGATATTTTGTCTTCCAGTTTTCAGTTCTCCTGGAATCTAATGTCTAAAGCTCATGGAAAAATATAAGCCAACATTTTATTTTACAGACTCTAATGTAAGAGGATTAGATCTCATTTAAGATGATGTGTAAAATTATTTCAGCCCTGAACATCTCCATAATATTAATTGAAAACATGAAAAGGGAAATAATAGTTTAGATAATAATTGAAAAATAGATACCATCCAAAATTATAATCTAGAAAGAAGAGTTTACCCAGTAATGTAAAAAGAAGTGTCCATTATCAAGAGATTCCAAAGCCCAAAAGCAAAGTCAAGTGCACATAAGAGATGCATGGCTGACCAGACTGACTTCTGGATGGTCTGGAATGAACGTATATCCATAAAGTAAAATACTGGTGAAAATAAGTACAGTTATATAATGATGAAACACAAAAGTTAATCCAAGATTCTTTGGTTATTTGGTACCATTTCTGTTCTCATTTTCTTCTTAATTTAAAACAAAAAATGAGGCATAACATACATAAAGTGCACCAATATTAAATGTACAGTCTGCTGTTTTTTTGTTTTTTTTTTTTTTTTTTTTTTTTTTTTTTTTTTTTTTTTTTTTTTTTTTTTGAGACAGAATCTTGCTCTGTCGCCCAAGCTGGAGTGCAATGGCATGGTCTTGGCTCACTGCAACCTCTGCCGCCTCCCGGGTTCCAGCCATTCTCCTGCCTCAGCTTCCTGAGTAGCTGGGATTATAGGTGACCGCCACTACACCTGGCTAATTTTTGTATTTTTAGTAGAGATGAGGTTTCACCATGTTGGACAGGCAGGTCTCGAACTATTGACCTCGGGTGAGCTGCTCTCCTCGGCCGCCCAAAATGCTGGGATTACAGGCATGAGCCACTGCGCTCAGCCATATAGATATTATTTTTATTATGTTATTAATGCTTTGAAAGTTATAGATTATATTTTTATATTATTCTTAAATTTTAATGTTAATATTTAATATCTAAAATTTGTCTGTATTTCTACCTTCCTTCACGACATTGTAAGAATTTTAAAATATGTTGACTTCAATCACTTCTTGCTATCTCATGTATTGTTGGCTTTCAATATTTTGCTTTCCCCTTAGTGGGATTTTCTACTACCTTTTTTGACATCATCATCATTATCATCAACATGATCATCTTCATCATGATTTTTGGTTGCAATTTGTTAAGATTTAAACGCATGCCTTTCTGATACCAGAAATAAAACTCTTTATATATATATATATATATATGTATATATATTTTTTATCATACTTTAAGTTCTAGGGTACATGTGCACAACGTGCAAGTTTGTTACATATGTATACACGTGCCATGTTGTGTGCTGCACTCATTAACTCGTTTACATTAGGTATATCTCCTAATGCTATCCCTCCCCCCTCCCCCAAACCCATAACAGGCCTCGGGATGTGATGTTCCCCTTCCTGTATCCAAGTGTTCTCATTGTTCAATTCCCACCTATGAGTGAGAGCATGCGATGTTTGGTTTTTCATCCTTGTGATAGTTTGCTAAGAATGATGGTTTCCAGCTTCATTCACGTCCCTACAAAGGACATGAACTCATCATTTTTTATGGCTGCATAGTATTCCATGGTGTATGTGTGCCACATTTTCTTAATCCAGTCTATCATCGATGGACATTTGTGTTGGTTCCAAGTCTTTGCTATTGTGAATAGTGCCACAATAAACACATGTGTGCATGTGTCTTTATAGCAGCATGATTTATATTCCTTTACGTATATACCTAGTAACGGGATGGCTGGGTCAAATGGTATTTGTAGTTCTAGATCCCTGAGGAATCGCCACCCTGTCCTCTACAATGGTTGAACTAGTTTACAGTCCCACCAACAGTGTAAAAGTGTTCCTATTTCTCCACATCCTCTCCAGCACCTGTTGTTTCCTGACTTTTTAATGATCGCCATTCTAACTGGAGTGAGATGGTATCTCATTGTGGTTTTGATTTGCATTTCTCTGATGGCCAGTGATGATGAGCATTTTTTTCATGTGTTTTTTGGCTGCATAAATGTCTTCTTTTGAGAAGTGTCTGTTCATATCTTTTGCCCACTTTTTGATGAGGTTGTTTGTTTTTTTTCTTGTAAATTTGTTTGAGTTCTTTGTAGATTCTGGATATGAGCTCTTTGTCAGATGAGTAGATTGCAAAAATTTTCTCCCATTCTGTAGGTTGCTTGTTTACTCTGATGTAGAGACACAAAAAATCCTTCAAAAAAATCAATGAATCCAGGAGCTGGTTTCTTGAAAAGATCAACAAAATTGATAGACCACTAGCAAGGCTAATAAATAAGAAAAGAGAGAAGAATCAAATAGATGCAATAAAAAATGATAAAGGGGATATCACCACCTATCCCACAGAAATACAAACTACCATCAGAGAATACTATAAACACCTCTATGCAAATAAACTAGAAAATGTAGAAGAAATGGATAAATTCCTGGACACACACACCCTCCCAAGACTAAACCAGGAGGAAGTTGAATCTCTTAATAGACCAATAACAGGCTCTGAAATTGAGGCAATAATTAATAGCTTATCAACCAAAAAAAGTCCAGGACCAGATGGATTCACAGCCTAATTCTACCAGAGGTACAAGGAGGAGCTGGTACCATTCCTTCTGAAACTATTACAATCAATAGAAAAAGAGGGAGTCCTCCCTAACTCATTTTATGAGGCCAGCATCATCCTGATACCAAAGCCTGGCAGAGACACAACCAAAAAAGAGAATTTTAGACCAATATCCCTGATGAACATCAATGCAAAAATCCTCAATAAAATACTGGCAAAATGAATCCAGCAGCATATTGAAAAGCTTATCCACCACGATCAAGTGGGCTTCATCCCTGGGATGCAAGGCCTGTTCAACATGCACAAATCAATAAGCAGAACCAAAGACAAAAACCACATGATTATCTCAATAGATGCAGAAAAGGCCTTTGACAAAATTCAACAGCCCTTCATGCTAAAAACTCTCAATAAATCAGGTATTGATGGGACGTATCTAAAAATAATAAGAGCTATTTATGACAAACCCACAGTCAATATCATACAGAAATAAAACTCTTAACCTATACTCTTCATTCTCTCTCTGGGTACATAGAGACAGAAGAGAGATCACCAATATTTGGAAAGAGAATCCTGCTTTAATGTGGATTCACTATCTGAGAGATGAAGTGGATTCAGGTTCAAGAGAACAAAGAGTTTAGGGTAACTGTAGAGAAGATAATGAGTTGCAGAGAAAAACAACTCAGAATATAGGGTTTGTATGTATCATTGGGATGGGGTTGTATGCTTAAAGAATGTGGCTCAAGGCCAGGTTCTGCGGCTCACATGTGTAATTCCAGTATTTTAGAAGGTTAAATTAGGAGATTACTTAAGCTCAAGAGTTTGAGGCCAGCCTGAGTAACATAGCGAGATCCCATCTCTACAAAAACTAAAAATGATTAGCCATTAGTGGTGATGTACTCCTGTAGTCCTAGCTACTTGGGAGACTGAGGTAGGAGGATGGCCTGAGCCCAAGAGGTTGAGGATGCAGTGAGCCACAATCACACCACTGCACTCCAGCCTTAGTAAAAGAGACCCTGTCTCAAAAATAAAAATAAAAAAATAGGGCTTGTGCCACTGGGATAATCTTTTTTATAGTATGTGCACACCTCAGAGATATGGTAGGCATGATTCAAGACCACAACAATAACGCAAGTATCACAATAAAGTGAATCTTTTTTTTTATTTTTCCAGTTTATATAAAAATTATGTTTACACTATACCCGTTTATGAAGAGTTCAGTAGCATTGTCTGAAAAAAAAATGTACATGCCATAATTAAAAATTGTTTATTGCTAAAAAATATTAGTAATCATCTTACCCTACAGCAAATTAGAAGTATCTTGCTAGTGGTGGGTCTTGCCTCAATGTAGCTGGATGTAGACTGATCTCGATGGTGGTTGCTGAAGGTTAGGGTGGCTGTGGCAATTTCTTAAAATAAGACAACAATGAAGTTTGCTGCACTAACTCTTCATTTCCCAAAAATTATTCTCTGTAGCATCTGATGCTGTCTGATAGCATTTTACCCACAGTAGAACTTATTTCAAAATTGGAGTCAATCATCTCAAACTTTGCTGCTGCTTTGTCCACTAAGTTTACATAATATTCTAAACCATTTGTTCTCATTTCAACAATATTCACAGCATCGTCACCAGGGGAAGATTTCATATCAAGAAACTACATTTTTTGCCCATCCTTATCTGTTTAAGTTTGGTCATGACATTCCATCGCTTGTATCTTCAGGCTCAACTTCTAATTTTAATTCTCTTGCTATTTTCAGCACATCTGTGGTGACTTCCTCCACTGAAGTCTTGAATCCCTCAAATTCATCCATGAGGTTTAAAATCAATTTTCTTTCAAACTGTTGTTAATATTAACATTTTTACCTACTCCCATGAATCAAAGATGTTCTTAATGGCATCTAAAATGATGATGTTTTTTCTCAGGGTTTTCAATGGACTCGCCCAAATCCATCAGAGATATCACTATCTAAAGTAGTTGTAGCCTTATGGAATGTATTATAATAAGAATTGAAAGTCAGAATGACTCCTTGATACGTGGGCTGCAGAATGGATGTTGGGTTAGCAGGCATAAAAACAAAATTAATATCCTTGAACATTTCTATCAGAGTTCTTGGGTACCCAGTTGCATTGTTAATGAACAGTAATATTTTGAAAATAATATGTATTTTAGAGCAGTAGGTCTCCACAGTGGGCCTAAAGTATTCAGTAAATCATGCTAGAAAAGAGGTGCTGTCATTCAGGCTTTGCTTTTCCATATATAGGGCACAAACAGAGTACATTTAGTGTAATTCATAAGGGCTGTGGACTTTTTTGGAGTGGCAAATGAGTACTGGCTTCAATTTAATGTCACCAGCAGCATTTAGCCCCTAACAAGAGAGTCACCTTGTCCTTTGAAGCTTTGAAGCTTAGAAGCCAGACATGGACTTTGCCTCTCTCAAAATGCATGTCCCAGTTGGCCTCTTCTTCCAATAGAAAACTGTTTTGTCTACATTAAAAATCTATTGCTCCATGCAGCAACCTCCATCCATTAGCTAGAGTTCTTGGGTAACTTACTGTAGCTTCTATATCAGAACTTGCTACTTCACCTTGCACTTTTATGTTATAGAGACAGCTTCTTTCATTAAACCTCATGAAACAAGTTCTGCCACATTCAAATTTTCCTTTTGCAACTTACCTCTCTCAGCCTTCACAGAAATGAAGAGAATTACAGCCTTGCTCTGGAATAGGCTTTGGCTTAAGGTACTGCTGGGTATGATTTGATATTCTATTTGAACCACTAGAACTTTCAACATATTAGTAATAAGCGGTTTCTGATTATTTGCATGTTCACTGAGGAAACACTTTTAATTCCCTTCAATAACTTTTTAATTCTACATTCACAACTTGGCTAAAAGTTTGGTGCAAGAGGCCTAGCTTTCAGCCTATTTTGGCTTTAGATACACCTCCCTCACTAAACTTAATTATTTCTAGCTTTTCATATAAAGTGAGAGACATGCAATTCTTTCTTTCACTTGAACAAGTAGGGGCCATCGTAGTATTATAAACTGGCCTAATTTTAATATTGTTGTTTCTCAGGGAATAGGAAGGGCCAACGAAAGGAAGAGAGTTGGGGAAATGGCTGGTTGGTGGACCAGTCAGAACACACACAATTTACTTTACCAATTAACTTCACGATCTTATAAAGTCATGGATCATGGTGCCTTAAAGCAATTACAATAGTAACAAAGATCACTAATTAAAGATCACCATAACAGGTATTATAATAATAATAAAAAAATTGAAATATTGTTAGAATAACCAAGCGTATTTGTAAAAAGTGCCTATACAAGTGAAGCTCAATAAAGTGAAGCATAATAAAGCAAAGTACGCCTGCAATTTGTACTGCAGTCATTAATTTTTTATTTTAATTTTTATTGATGCATAATAGATGTACAATTTGGTGGGTACATGTGATAATTTGACACATTTATATAATTTGTAGAGATCAAATCATAATTGTATATAACAACATTATATAATTATAAAGATCAAATCAACATAATTTGTAATTTACATTCTCCATCATAGTACACCTTAAATCTTTGCCTGTTCTTAAATTAGAAACATTTAAATTATTATCTTCTAACTATCTTGAGACTTACAATATATTATCGTTAACTACAGTTACCCTATTGGTTCATCAAGCACTAGGTTTTATTTCATCTATGAAACTGTATGTTTGTACCCATTAATCAACCTGTCTTCTCTTCTTTCCCCCTACCTTTCCCAGCCTCTGGCAACCACTATTATACTGTCTATCTTCAAGAGATCTACTTTTTTAACTTCCTCGTAAGAGTGAGAACATGTCTGCCCTTGGCTTTTTTCACTTAATGAAATCCAGTTTCTACATGTTTCTGCAAATAACAGGGTTTCATTGTTTTTTTAAGGCCAATATTCCATTGTAGACTCCATTTTCATTATCCATTCATCCACTGATGAACCCTAAGGTTGACTCCATATTTTGGCTATTCTAAATAGTGCTGCAATAAACATAGAAGTGCAGGTATCTATTCAATATACTGATTTCATTTATTTTAGGTGTATACCAGGCAGTTGGATTGCAGAATCACATGGTAGTTCTGTTTTTAGGTTTATGAAGAACCTCCTTACAGTTGTCTATAGTGGTTATACTAATTTACATAACCCACCATAGTACAAAGGTTTTCCTTTCTCCAAATTCTCATTTGTTATTTCCATTCTTTTTTTTTTTTTTTTTTTTTGAGACGGAGTCTGGCTCTGTCACCCAGGCTGGAGTGCAGTAGCGCAATCTCGGCTCACTGCAAGCTCCGCCTCCCGGGTTCACGCCATTCTCCTGCCTCAGCCTCTCTGACTACAGGCACCCGCCACCATGCCCGGCTAATTTTTTTGTATTTTTTAGTAGAGACGGGCTTTCACCATGGTCTCGATCCCCTGACCTCGTGATCCGCCCGCCTAGGCCTCCCAAAGTGCTGGGATTACAAGCGTGAGCCACCGCGCCCGTCCCCATTCTTTTTGATAAAAGCAATTTTAACTGGGGTAAGGTCATATCTCATTGTGGTTATGATTTGCATTTCTCTGATGTTTAGTGACATTGATTCTTTCATATACCTGGTAGCCATTTGTATATCTGCTTTTGAGAAGTGTCTTTTCAGATTATTTACTCATATTGTAATTAGATTTTTGTGCTTTTATTTTATACTATTGAGTTGTTTCAATTCCTTATATATTCCTTATTAATCCCTTGTCAGATGAATAGTTTGCAATATTTTTTTCTCATTCTATAGGTTGTCTTTCTAGTTTGTTGATTTTCTGTGCAGAAGCTCTTTAGCTTGATGCAATTTCATTTCCATTTTTGCTTTTGTTCCCTATGTTTTTCAGGTCTTATTCAAAAAATGTTTTGCCACACAAATGTCTTGCAACATTTCTCCAATGTTTTCTTCTAGCAGTTTCATAGTTTCTGATCTTACATGTAAGCTGTTTCAGAATAGCCTGTCTTGAGGCCACGTGGATTCAAATTGTCCCAAAGCATTATTTTTAGAAGTAATACTAACAGGGACTAGATTTTCTGATGAAAATTATTCTTATCATCTTTCTGGGGAACCATGGAGCCACAAGATGTCAAAGTGGGCAGTTAAGACAAAGAACAAAGTCAAAATTTGCAATCAAACCTTCATGTATTTAAAGCCAGAGTATAAGCAAGATGAAATAAAGAGGCTTCAGCTCTGCAATTTTTTATATCTCCCATGGAACTGCATCTGGTGGGGTCAGGTAAACAGCAACACCTGGGGGAAATAATAGACCAAACATGATCTGTAGTCCAAGAATGTCCTGGACTCTTTGCTGGAAGTATCAGATCCTAGGCAGTATTTTTAGCATTAGCCAAGGTCTGACAGGTGAGACAATTTTTCATCCTGTTTCAGCATTTTCTAATGGCAATGGCAATCATGTGTGTAGGCCCAGTCTAGGTGGTGTCTGAATCCTTAGGAGACTTCCTCTTGCTGATCTAGGAATTAATTAGTTGCACATACGCTTGATCTGGGATGGAAAACAATTCAGTTTCTGCATTTTACTGACAAGAGTGTTCTGTTCTTTGGTTTTGTTCCTTTTCATCAGTGTAGGGGCTTTTTCTGGTAAGTATTCACAGGATAACAAAAAGCTCATCAGGAGCAGAAACCATTTTTTATTTAAATGCCTCATCCCAATGGAGTGGCTTGATTTATAGCCAGTCTGAGGCTTGCCCCTGGACCTACTAAACAGTCAGACCATAAGCCATAGTCCATGGATTAGTGAAAATGCAGCATGGCTCACTGTAGGGTGGCTTGGACAGTCATTCATATCATATGAAACTCTGCTTATTGTTTTGAACATGCTTTACTGTGCTCTGTAGGTGACAGATCTGTCTCAAGTAGGATTATTTTGAGAAGAGAATAGCACTGGGTAACATTAGTCAGGTTGCTTCATGGTATTCCACATTCCCTACTAATATGGCCCTAAATGATAGCAATTCTCTCAGGACTTGGGGGCAAGATTATTACTATTATTATTGTTTTATTACTGTTAAGTTATTTGAGCTCCCTACATATTCTGGTTATTAATCCTAGATGAATCAGATTGGTAGTTTGCAAATATTTTCTCCCATTTTGCGTGTTGTCTCTTAATTTTGTTGATTATTTCCTTTGTTGTGTGGAAGTTTTTTGTCTCGATGTAATCCCAATTTGTCTATTTTTTCTTTAGTTACTTGTGTTTTGAAGTCACACTCAAAAGATCTTTGCCCAGAATAATGTCCTACATTATTTCCCCAATGTTGTATTCTAGTAATTTCGTAGTTTCAGGTCTTATATTATTTATTCAATTCAATTTCATTTGATTGTTTTGTGTATGGTAAGAGACAGAGGTCTAGTTTCATTCTTCTGCAACTGGTTACCCAGTTTTCCCAAGAACATTTACCTAAGAGGCTACCTTTTCCCCATTATATATCCTTGGAACCTGTGCCAAAAGTGAGTTTACTGTAACTGTGTGGATTTATTTGTGAGTTCTCCATTAATTTCCATTGGCGTATGTGTCTGTCTTTATGACAGTACCATGCAATTTGGTTGCTGTAGCTTTGTAATATATTTTAAAATCACTTAGTTTGATGTGTTCAGCTTTGTTCTTTTTGCTCAGAATTGTTTTGGCTATCTAGTCTTTTGTAGTTCCATGTACATTTTAGAATTTATTTTTCTACTTCTGCAAAAATTGTCATTGATATTTTGACAGAAATTGCATTGAATCTGTAAATTTAATTTGGCAGAATTGTCACTTTAACAATATTAATTATTTCAATTCATAAGCCAGTAATATATTTTCTTTTTTGGTATTCTTTTCAATTTCTCTCATCAGTGTTTTATAGTTTTGCTTATATAGATCTTTCATTTCTTTGGTTAAATTGATTCCTAGGCATTTTACATTCTTTATAGCTACTATATATGAGATTACTTACTTGATTCCTTTTTCAAATTGTTCACTGTTGACATATCTAAATGCTACTGATTTTTGTACATTGCTTTTATATTCTGCAAATTTAATGACATTTATTTATCAGTGCCAACAGATTTTGTTTGTTTGTGTGTTTTTTATGGAGTCTTTAAGGTTTTCTAAGTATAAGATCATGTCATTTTCAAAAAGGGCTAATTTGGCTTCTTTCCTTCCAATTTGGATGTCCTTTATTTCTTTCTCTTGCTTGATTGCTCTGGCCAGAACTTCCAGTAGTATGTTGCAGAAGTGTGATAAAAGTGAACATCATTATCTTGTTCCAGATCTTGGAGGAAAGGATTTCAATTTTTTTTCCTGTTCCATACAATATTAGCCATGGCTTTGTCATATATGGTCTTTATTATTATGAGGTATTTCCTTCTATTACGCTAGTTTGTCAAAAAAATTTTTTAATCACAAAGGGATGCTGAATTTTATCCAATGTTTTCACAGCTTCTATTGAAATAATTATGTTTTTGTTCTTAAATCTGTTAATGTGATTTGTCATGTTTATTGATTTGTCATGTTTATTGATTTGTGTATGTTGAACAATACTTATATTCCTGGGATGAATCCCGCTTGATCACAGTGAATGATATTTTTAATGTGCTATTGAATTCCATTTGCTATTATTTTGTTGAGAATTTCTGCATCTGTGTTTATCATTGATATTAATTTGTAGTTTTCTTTTTTTGTTGCATCACTGTCTGGTTTTGGCATAAGGGTAATGCTAACCTCATAGAATCCATTTGAAAGTATTTCTTCTTCTTTAATTTTTTTCCAATAATTTTGATAAAATTGTTAATAGTTTTTTTAAATATTTGGCAGATTTTAGCAGTGAAGCCATTATGTCCTGGGCTTTTCTTTGATAGAAGTCATCTTATTCATGCTTTGATTTCATTATTCATTCCTGGTTTATTGAAGTTTTTTTTTATATCCCTGCTATTATTATATTATGGTTTATCTGTTCCATTAAATCTATTAATGTTTGCTTTATATACGTGGGAGCTCCAGTGTTGTGTGCATAGATATTTATTATTGTTATATTATCATGATAAATTGACTGCTTTGTCTTTATGTAGTCACATTCTTTGTCTCTGTTTTCAGTATTTTATTTGTAGTCTATTTTATGTGATATAAGTGTAGCTACTACTGATTTTTCTGGTCTCTATTTACACGGAATATCTTACTCTGTCCCTTCACTTCCCTTTTCTGTGTGTCTTTATGAGTGATGTTAGTTTCTCATAGGCACTAAATATTTGGGTCTTGTTTCTTAATCCATTCAGCCACTTTATCTCTTTTAATTGAATAATTGAGTACAATTATATTCAGTGTCATTACTGATGAGGAAAAACGTATTACTGCTGTTTTGTTGCCACTTATCTAAATGTTTCATAGCTTCTCTCTTTCTTCCTTTTATTCAGTTTTACATTTGCCTAAGTAATTTTTATGGTAGTATGTTTTATTTCATTACATTTTTATTTTTAGTGAATCTGTTATATTTTTGCACTGGGGTTACCATGAGTCTTACAAAAGATCTTTTCGATATAACTCATTATTTTAAATAGATTATAACTTCTCTTAGATCACAAAGAAAATAGAAACAAATGACAATAGAATAAAAGAAAAAGGAACCTCTACAATTTAACTCCATCCCCTCCACCATGTTTTAACTTTTTGTTGTCTCAATTTACACATTTTTATATTGTGTATTGCTTCTTTGGTTGTTGTAGGTATTTTTTTTTCATAGATTTGTCTTTTAAAGTTCATACTAGGATTATGAGTGGATTGCACACCACAATTATAGTGTTAGAGTATTCTGTGTATATTTTACCAGTGGGTTTTATACCACGTTTTCTTTTTGCATGCTAGTGGTTCTTTTTCATCAGAATTTTTTATAAGACAGAGCTGGTGGCTGGTGTTAGTGAATTCTCTCAGTTATTTATTTATTTATTTATTTATTGGTCTGGGAAATAGTTTATATCTCCGTATTTGAAGAATAGCTCTGCTGAAAACAGCATGCTTGGATGGCATTTTCTTTTTCCTTTCAGTGCTTTCAAAATGTTATTCCATTCTCTTCTGACCTGGAAACTTTCTTTTTATTTATGTATTTATTTTTTTATTATACTTTAAGTTTTTAGGGTACATGTGCACAACATGCAGGTTTGTTACATATGTATACATAGTTTTCTACATCTCTCACAGAAGTCAGATTGACTTTTGTTTCTTTTTTCTTAATTTTATTATTATTATACTTTAAGTTTTAGGGTACATGTGCAGAACATGCAGGTTAGTTACATATGTATGCATGTGCCATGTTGGTGTGCTGCACCCATTAACACTTCATTTAACATTAGGCATATCTCCTAATGCTATCCCTACCCCATCTCCCCACCCCACAACAGGCCCCAGTGTGTGATGTTCCCCTTCCTGTGTCCACGTGTTCTTATTGTTCAAGTCCCACCTATGAGTGAGAACATGTGGTGTTTGGTTTTTTGTCCTTGCGGTAGTTTGCTGAGAATGATGGTTTCCAGCTTCATCCATGTCCCTACAAAGGACATGAACTCATCGTATTTTATGGCTGCATAGTATTCCATGGTGTATATGTGCCACATTTTCTTAATCCAGTCTATCGTTGTTGGACATTTGGGTTTGTTCCAAGTCTTTGCTATTGTGAACAGTGCCGCAATAAACATACATGTGCATGTGTCTTTATAGCAGCATGTTTTATAATCCTTTGGGTATATACCCAGTAATGGGATGGCTGGGTCAAATGGTATTTCTAGTTCTAGATCCCTGAGGAATTGCCACACTGGCTTCCACAATGGTTGAACTAGTTTACAGTCCCACCAACAGTGTAAAAGTGTTCCTATTTCTCCACATCCTCTCCAGCACCTGTTTTTTCTGACTTTTTAATGATTGCCAATCTAACTGGTGTGAGATGATACCTCATTGTGGTTTTGATTTGCATTTCTCTGATGGCCAGTGATGATGAGCATTTTTTCATGTGTCTTTTGGCTGCATAAATGTCTCCTTCTGAGAATTGTCTGTTTATATCCTTTGCCCACTTTTTGATGGGGTTGTTTGTTTTCTTCTTGTAAATTTGTTTGAGTTCTTTGTAGATTCTGGATATTAGCCCTTTGTCAGATGGGTAGATTGCAAAAATTTTCTCTCATTCTGTAGGTTGCTTGTTCACTCTGATGGTAGTTTCTTTTGCTGTGCAGAAGCTCTTTAGTTTAATTAGATTCCACTTGTTGATTTTGGCTTTTGTTGCCATTGCTTTTGGTGTTTTAGTCAAGAAGTCCTTGCCCATGCCTATGTCCTGAATGGTATTGCCTAGGTTTTCTTCGAGGGTTTTTATGGCTTTAGATCTAACATGTAAGTCTTTAATCCATCTTGAATTAATTTTTGTATAAGGTGTAAGGAAGGGATCCAGTTTCAGCTTTCCACATATGGCTAGCCAGTTTTCCCAGCATCATTTATTAAATAGAGAATCCTTCCCCCATTTCTTGTTTTTGTCAGGCTTGTCAAAGATCAGATAGTTGTAGATACGCAGCATTATTTCTGAGGGCTCTGTTCTGTTCCATTGGTCTATATCTCCATTTTGGTACCAGTACCATGCTGTTTTGGTCACCGTAGCCTTGCAGTATAGTTTGAAGTCAGGTAGCGTGATGCCTCCAGCTTTGTTCTTTTGGCTTAGGATTGACTTGGCAATGTGGGCTCTTTTTTGGTTCCATATGAACTTTAAAATATTTTTTTCCAATTATGTGAAGAAAGTCATTCAATTAGTAAAAGAGAAAGTCAGTTGTCTCTGTTTGCAGATGACATGATTGTATATCTAGAAAACCCCATCATCTCAGCCCAAAATCTCCTTAAGCTGATAGGCAACTTCAGCAAAGTCTCAGGGTACAAAATCAGTGTGCAAAAATCACAAGCATTCTTATACACCAATAAGAGACAAACAGAGAGCCAAATCATGAGTGAATTGCCATTTACAATTGCTTCAAAGAGAATAAAATACCTAGGAATCCAACTTACAAGGGACATGACGGACCTCTTCAAGGAGAACTACAAACTACTGCTCAATGAAATAAAAGAGGATACAAACAAATGGAAGAACATTCCATGCTCATGGGTAGGAAGAATCAATATGGTGAAAATGGCCATACTGCTCGAGGTAATTTATAGATTCAATGCCATCCCCATCAAGCTACCAATGACATTCTTCACAGAACTGACCTGTATACTTTCTATTCAGAAGTCTCTTGCCAAATAAATTAGAGCTCCTTTACATGTTATTCGCTTATTTTCTCCTGCTGCTTTTAGGATCCTCTCTTTGCCACTGGCCTTTTAGAGTTTGATCATTGTGTCTTGTGTTGGTCTTATTGAGGTTGAAACTGTTGTGTGTTTTCTGACCTTCCTGTACCTACATATTTATCTCTTTATCGAGTTTTTTATTGTTTTCTGTTATTATTTGTTTGAATAAGCTTTATTTTTCTTCCTTACTCTTGTTCTACTCACTTTTAAACAACAATAATTTTTAGATTTCATCTATTGAGGTAATTTTTTTATATCTTGTAGATAATCTTTGTTTCTTTTCATTCTTTTTTCTTTTTCCTTCTCTGATTACATTTTCAGATAGCCTGTCTTTGAGGTCATTAATTATTTCCTCTGCTTGATCCAGTCTTCTGTTGTCTCTAATGCATTTTTCAGTTTGTCAAATCTATTTATTTCAAGATTCCTGCTTTTTTTTTTTTTACTATTTCTATCTTTTCATTAATTTCTATAATCATTAATTTCTGAATTGCTTCTCTGTGTTATCTTTAAGGTCACTGAGTTTCCTTAAAACTGCTATTTTGAATTCTTCATCAGGGAGCTAATAACATATTGCCATCTTGTTAGGGTCAGTTACTGTTTCTAGTTTTGTCAGTTTAAGGAGGTCATGATTTTCTGTTTGCGTTGTTTCTTCTGAATGTACATCTAGTCTTTGCGTGATTTATTTATTCTAGTCTTCTCTATCTGGCTTGTGTTTTTTATGTTTGTGTGGAGATTCTTTTTTATTTACCTGTGGGTTACTTTTTTCTATTAGATCACTGCCTCCTCATTGGCATTTGATGATGTTTTAGGCCGAGCTGTGCCTCAGTTCTAGTAAAAAAAAAAAAAAAAGAAAGAGTGTTATCTGTCCCAATTGGAGATGTCTCAAAGGGGATATCACAGTAGTGTGGGAGGGCTGGCTAGGGGTTTGTGGCCAGGAACCTATGGAATACACCTTCTACAGTGTGGTGATGCTTTGGCATCTCCTTTCGCCAAGTTAGAGCAGAGTTTCCAGGGCTGGGGTTGGTGGTCTTCCTTTCCCTTTTGTCTCTGGATGTCCTCAAGGATATTTATCTCTGTAGGCACTCTAAATGCTTCCCTTGGGTGAAGACAAGGATAGGTCTGCTGCCAGTGAACTCAAAATGGTGGGGAAGTTACTTGTCCACCTCAATCTCACTTTTTATTTAGTGTAGAAACTAAGAGTCAGGGGAAATTTTTCCAGATCCTTGGTGCTGCACATATTGGGGACAGGGACATATGAAAGTCCAATTTTCTTATCATTTGCTTGGAGATTTGTCACTTCTCTGTCACTCAGGAAACTGTCCCATCCTCATGTTTGAGTTCTGGGACATGACTGGTGATAATCTCACCACGGTATGTTTGTTTCTGATTTCGCATTAGGGTGGGTGATACCAATCCTTTTTGGCCAACATTTTTGAACTGGACATCCAAATAA
The DNA here is from genome assembly GCF_028878055.3 of Symphalangus syndactylus. NCBI lineage: Eukaryota > Metazoa > Chordata > Mammalia > Primates > Hylobatidae > Symphalangus > Symphalangus syndactylus. The sequence goes on along the minus strand of NC_072428.2, from coordinate 31,005,714 downwards.
TTTCTTAATATCTAACGTACTCTATGTTCTGAAGTAACTTTTATGCATATTTCTATAATCAATGTTACTAATTTATAAAAATTGTTCTAATTAAACGTTCTGTTTTGTGGCAAGAGAGAAACTTGGTTCATGTTTTAACATTAAAAAAAAGATCCCCAAAGAAAAGTCAAAGACACACGTAAAGAAATTAGTATAAATACTTTTTGATAAATGAAAATAGTTTTATAGTATGGCTATAAAGCTCCTTTACATATTCTGAATACAAGAGTTTACAAGGAAAAATTAATCGGCTCAATTAAAACTACATAGCTTAAGTTTAGTAACTTATTTATTCTCTTTTAGAGGATAGTTATAGTATGATTTTGATATTCTTGGATATTACATGTTGTAAATTCTGTATCTGGGAATAGAACTGTTGAATAAGTGTACAGAAAAGAGGTATTTTATGTCACTATACAAACATATAAAATTTAGTTTAAAAATATAAGCAGCTATAAAATAAATTATACATCACACCCTGAGTATATTTCCATAGACTTTGACATCTTAATCATTAAAGAAAATAAAAATCTCTAAATTACCACTGTTGAGAAGTTTCTAAAGAAAGTTCCTAGAAAAAAATAGGTAATTTCTGTAGCTGGAGCATAATTTATGCTGTTCAGAAATATTTGTCTTAGTTTTAAATTTTTAAGCTAAGTATTGAAGTATTGTTTTAAATCCACATACCTCTGTTAGAGACCCAGAATAATAATGACAATCATTCCCTTCCAGTTATATGCACCTGTTTCTCATCTTCAAATACAATAGTAATAACAATACATCTTAATAATCTTTGACTAAGAAGTTGCTCTTTGCATGCCATAGTTGTAACTTATTTAGCTCTCACAATGACCCAGTTAGTGGTATTCTGCTCATGGAGATAAGAACTGAAGCACAGTTAACAAACTGAAAAATATTTAATGAGATTAGTGAAATGAACCATTGATAAAGGTAAAAATTTACTTGTACCATGAAAATAACTTGGATTCCAGAAGATGATTGTGAACATTTAGTTAATTGTTTAAAAATTTGATTGATACACTTTGAAGTTGTTAATAGCAGTAACTGTACAAGTAATAATGAAAATAGTAATGCCAGTAGATTCTTGACAATGTAAACATTTCTAATTTTCTTACCGGGGCTTTTTGTATTGCTCTATTTTAACCCGAGAGAAACATTAATTTTATTGTCATAGATACATTTTTTTCACATTTTATAGTGTAGCTATTATATTTTTGACATGGTCATAAGCTGATTTTTAAATAAGGTGTGATATGTCTATGGCAAGAAAACAGCATTTCAATGGATGAATCTAAGCCAAAAATTTTTTAGGGGGTCCAAAATAGAAAGACTTCATCAATTGAACTGACCAGTTCAAGTGCTTTATTATTTTTTTTTAATTCTCAAATCACTGCTGTTTGTAAAGATATCTATACCTACCTGACCTTTCTGCATTAATGATGTTCAGACTCCTACACACTGGAAAGGCAGCGAGTCACTAGGGAAAAACGCTCTGCAAGTGTGGCCATTGTTCTCACACTTCTCATCTCCCAGGTGCATGTACGTACCATTTAAATAGAGTCTTATCCAGGGTGCCACTTACTATAAATGGCTTTCTAGTTAGGCAGAGATAGCAGACCCACAGCTCTGCTCCTTAAACCACAACAATCACAGTCAGATCCTATCAGAGGACATGACTTGAAATTTTCACATGGACTAGCCAATTCTAAGAGTTTCATAAAATTAAATTTGTTATTTAAAATCCATTATTTCTTAGAAGCCCTCAATATTTCTTGAACATAAATTTATTTTAGCTTGAATTACTATTTCTTGAGCTTCCTTAATCTAAGGTGGAAGAAACAAAACAGATTAGTCAGGTCTTATTGCCTATAAGAATGTGCCTCATAGTTAACTTACTGCTTCTAGTAATAAGAATGACATTTTAGAGAAAATAGATTTATTTTTCTACCATTGTGTGTCATTGATATGGGTTGATTCTGTTTGTTATTCAGTATGATCTATCAGTTAGTACTTAGTCCTTAACTTTATCAAGTCCGATTGAGTTTTACAAATATTTTAATATGAATGGTATTAACTCATCATGTTTCTGATGATATGGTATTAATTAATAAGTTTATTATTGTTGAGTATTAATAAGTTTAAGTAAGTGAATTTATTAAATATTACCTAAACCGATAATTGATATTCTTCTTCAGATTGGAAACAATGAATTATCTCTCTTTGGCTTAATATCTTTCAAAGATTCATTGTGTCAATCTGAGTCCTCCATGAAGGAGACACTAAAACAGATTGAGATTTACAGGAGATTTATTAAAAGGTAACAGCTGTGAAAGACAGAGGAGGAAGCAGTATAAGCAGGAAAAGCTTTCAAACAACAATGATAATCTGATGACAGTGAAAGAAATCACGGAGAAAGAAAGATGGGGAAGAACAATCTTTACAGTGCTGTGCAACATAGAGAAACTTTCAGTCATACAAATGGCAAGCTCTAGCCTAAAAATTGCCCCTAAAGGGCAATTACCTTGAGCATAGTGGCCAGACCCTGTCACTTCATGTACACTTGTGGTAGGCAAATAATGATCCCCCAAATATACCCACATCCTAATTCTCAAAACTTGTGAACATGTCATGTTACGTAGTAAAGGAAAATTAAAATTGCTGGCGGAATTAAAGATTCTAATCAGGTGACCTAAAAATAGGCAGATTATTTTGGATTATCTGAGTGTTAACAATATAACCACAATTGTCCTTAAAAGGAGGCTCCAGAAAAATAGAAAACTCTCAAGTATACGATTGTCAATATGTAGGAACAAGGAAATATTCTGTGGGCTCTTCAGAATTAACTTTGGAAATTTTAAGCAGCGGGTTTATGTACATTATCTTGTTTCTACTCTCTCACCAAATTTTTCCCTTTTTTTCTTCTTTCTTTTTTTATATATGACCCTTCACAAACACAAAAGAAATAATACTTCTGTGCTATTCTGTTTACTATGGAAATGTCCTCTTCAATTTAGATTAATGCTTCTAAATATGATGCAATAAAGTGTCTGACTCCATTTTTGATATTAGATCAATGGCACGTTTCACACCCTACATTTTGTTCTTTTCCTCTTGCCTCATATATAGGAAATACAAAAAGAAACATTGAACATGCTTTCCTTGGCACCAGCAGGGAAGGTCAAACCATGTAAACTCAGGCAGTAGGCAAGAGAAACTCTTACTCAATCCTAACCACTAATCGCAATAAATACCAAAGCTACAAGCCCCTCCCATTGCCTAAGCCATTTAAGGCCAGCAATGGCTGCTTTCCTCTCCCGAGAAAACATATATCAATGCCAAAACATAATTATTCAAACTCTTAAGTTAGTCCCCACCATCAACCAGACATTGTCCAGTTATCCTGAGACCACCTGAAAGAGGAAAAAAATGTAGAAACATTAATGTTCTCTTTTTTAGAAAAGTTTAAAAATGTTCACTTATTAAATATTCTTTGGGTTATAGCACAGACAGGGATCTCTATTTTTGAATGTCTACTTAATGCATCCTAGAATAGAATAATTACTTAGATTAGAAGGATTCAAAATCAGACAGGATCTAGTAAGTAACAGCATGAGAAACAGGTCATTAGAATTTCAGATGAAATGCTAGGAAAATATTTGACTTAGTACAAGATCTAATCTGGAATTTGTAAATACTGATGCTTTTAAAATTTGAGTGTTATATCAATACAATTGTTAATATAAATTTAGGTAACTTAATTTGGAATAAGAAGTACATCTCTACAAATTACCAGTGGCAAAATCTTGGCAAATACTACAAGCATAGAAACATTTAGGAAAATAACAATGTTTCATTAATTAACTTCATTACTGATGCATACTCAATAAGTTACCCTGATTTTTAATGCTTTTTCTTCAGAGAGAAGAAAAAGAAGCATATTTTTCTCCAGCATGATGAACCAATATTTGCTAGATTTTGTTCTTGATGCATAAGAAAGCTATCACATACATGACTAGTTTTTAGAAATGCTGTGTAAATGACTCGATTGCTATTAATGTTGGAAATTCTCTACCAAGTTTCTTTTATGAATGAGTTGTGCTTATTTAGAATAATTTTCAGCAAGCTAACTTCTGCCTCTTGTTTTTTGAAAGCTGCTTTTTGTTTTACTATCTTAGTCCTTGCAGTATTGGGCACTGATGTTTATTTTCTATAAACCTTCTTTCCTGCAACCTTGTGTCCCAAAGTAGAAAACCTGACACAGTGGATGGTTGGCAATGCTGTTCTGATAAACCATTAATACATGGGAGGAGCAATCAATAACTTAGCTACACATGGATAGAAGTGTTAGCCATATAATTATTTCTCAGACTCAAACTAAATGTTCGGAATAAACCACCATGCACAAGACATTTAACAGAAAACATCAGTCAGTGTAAAAAGAGTCATCTGTCTGAAACAGTTATTACTATGGACTGAATGTGTCTTTCCAAAATTCATATGTCGAAACTCTAAAGTCCATTGTGATGATATCTGGAGATGGGGCCTTTGGAAGATAATTAGATTGTGATCACAGAGCTTCTTGATGGGATTCATATTATTTTAAGTTGAGACAGGAGAGAGCTTGCTTCTTCTCTGCTCTCTGCCATGTGAAAATTCAGTGAGAAGACAGCCATTAAAAAATCAGAAAGACCCTCACCAAATATTGAATCTGCTACAAGTTTTATTTTGGACTTCTGGCCTCTAAAACTATAAGAAATAAATGCTTTCTGTCTAAGTCATCAAGAATATGGTATATGTGTTATAATAGCCTGAAGTAAGACAATTATATGACCTATTTAAAAATTTTACAAAAATATATGACAATGTCAGTAATTGCTAAGACCCCTTCAAGTACCTTAGAAACAGCTCATGGAAGTGTAAGGCCTTAGAACTTAAATTCGGAATATTTCAGTTGAAGCGAATTCTTTATTGATTTAAGAGTACATTTAAAAAGTCACTGCTTAGGTAATACTATTTCTCTTATTCTTAATTTTCTCTTACAACATTCCACACTACATGTCCTCAGAAACATATGCAGTGACAAATATATTATTTATGATAAAGGAACAGGCTGATTTCCAGTCTGTCTCTGGTATTCTTTTTTTTTCCAACATTTTTAAAAAATATTCAAACATATAGGGAAGTTAATATAAGATTATAATTGTATATATGTGACCACATGTTTTTATGATTATACTCATCACTTACATTTATAATGAACATTTTAGTAAACAATTTATCTCATCTCTTTATGCATCCATCAAATATAATTAAGTATATTGGAAAGAAAAATTGAGATATTAGTATATTCTCTTGATACACATCACTAATTAGAATTCAATGTTTTGTAGGTTTTTTTTTTAAGACCAAATTTACTTAAGTTGGAATGAAGAAATTGACATTTCCATTGACTGGGTTTGACAATTACATACACTGAACTCAAACTATTATCAAAGTAAGAATGTTGTATCACCCTAAATAGTTCTCTCTTGTCCCTAGTTAGTCAGTCTCCATCCTCAGTCAGTAAGGCTAACCATTTTCATTTTTTGTATCTGTGATTATTTTTCTGCTATGAATTAGTTTTACCTAATGGAAATGCAAATAAGTACACAATATGTACATTTTGTTTGTTATTGCACTTAGCATATATTTTTGAAATTTATTTTTGTTGTTGCATGTGCAATGAGCTCCTTTTAATTGCTCAGTAAAATTCCACTGTAAATATATATCACTGTTTACACATCAATTCTCTTGTTGATTGACAACAACATTATTTTTGCTTTGTGACTATTATGAGTAAAGCTACTATCAACATTTTTGTACAAGTTTTCACTTAACCATATATTTTCATTTATGTTAAGTAAATACCTACTAGCAGATTTGCTGGGTCATAGGAAAAATGTATGTTTAGTTTCGTAATGAACTACTAGGCTAATTCTCAAACTATATACATTCATCTTTCCAATAGCAATGTATAAGAATTGCTGTTGTTTCATATTCTCTCAACTGTTTCTTATTATGAGTTTGTTAAAGGCCATAATAGGGAATAGAATTTCATAACATGATGATTTAATGTGTAATCCCTGATGTCTAATAATGTTGAGTACTTTTTTATCTGAATAATAACCATTTAGTTTTATTATAATTTGTTCGTTCAATTTTTGCCCATCATATTGGGTTTTCTCTATATGACTTAATTATAGAAGTTTATAGACACTTTTATAGATCCTGGATATTAATCCTTTTTGATATATGTTTTGCAAATATTTTGCCTACCTACTAGTCTTGAAAATATTTTCCATTGTTTTCCACTACAAATTTTATACAATTATCTTTTATATTTAGACTCATGAACCATCTAAATAATTTTGTGCATGGTATGCAGTATCTGTCAAAAATTTTTGATGTTTCTTTAGTCTCCTATGTGGAGGGATGTTCAGTTATTCCAGCAACATTTGTTGAAAAGACTTACTTTCCTTATGAAATATCTTAACTGCTTTGATTAAAAAAAAAGACAACTATTTAAGTATGCCTGTTTATTTGCTTGTTTCTGTTTCATTAATTCATTTATTTTTTCACCTTATATTAATATTGCAGCATTATAGTTGTTTGTATATTTAGCTGCCGTAATCCCTCTAACATTTCTCTTTTCAAGCCTGCTTTGAACATTTTGAATAGATCGTCCAGGAAAGTACACTGGTATTCAGCAGAGAAGTGCTAGGAAATATCAAAATCAAGAAGGGAGAGGGAAGTGAGGAGGCTGCATAGCTGGAATCTGCTGGGAGCCTGAGAAATTTCACAATGTGAAGAAAGGTTAAGTGAGATAATCCCAGTGGTCCACATTTTCACTGTGGACTCCTGCAATCAGAGGCACCTGAGAGCCCCTCAACCTTCATGGGCCCTGAAACATAAACAGTTGCCTAGAGACGGCATGACAGTTCTGCTCCAGAGTAGGAGCTAATGCTGGGTTCCCCACAATTTCCAAGTCCTAAGCAATTATAGCATCTTGCCATTGTGAGAGCCCAATCTCCAACTGACTGCTCCCCACCATGGGTTACAACAATGCCTGCATCTCCATCTCCCTTGATTCCCACTGCTATGCCTTAATTGCAGATACTACCATGGCTAGCTACTGCTGACCAGGATGAAGTGTGAGCAAAATACAGGCTACTGCTGCCAGGGCCAGAGGGCAAGTGAAGTATCGGCTGTCACTGCCAATGCTAAAGCATGAACCACACATGAGCTCCTGATGCCAGGGCTGAAACATGAGCAAAGCACACGTACCTCATTTGCTTGCATACGGTTCCTGCCACAGAATGCAACAATGCTGATATAGTTTGAATTTGTGTCCCCCCAAAATCTCATGTTGAATGTAACCTTCAATGATGGAGGTGGGGCTTGGTGGGAGGTGATTGGATAATGGGGGTTGTTTCTAATGATTTAACACCATCCCCCAAGTGTTTTTCTCATGATAGAGGTCTCATGAGATCAGGTTATTTAAAAGTGTGTGACACCCACCCTTTCATTCTTCCTCCTACTCCAGCTACTGACTCTCCCTTTGCCTTCTGCCATGATTACAAGTTTCCTGAAGGCTTCTCATAAGCCATCATGCTTCCTGTATGGCTTGCAGAACTATGAGCCAACTAAATCTCTTTTTTTACAAGCTATATAGTCTGAAGTATTTCTTTATAGCAGTGCAAGAGTTGACTAATACAGAAAATTGGTACCAAGGACTGGAGGTTGCTAAGATGTGGCAACACCTTTGGAGTTGGCATATAAAACTCATTTCAGGGACCTGAGGCTGGGCTAACTGATACTGCTGCTACAACCACATCTGGCACCTACCTAGATGTACTATTTTTTGGCTGAAACCTCTTTTTTTCTTTCTTTTTTTTGACAGACAGAGTATTGCTCTGTTGCCAGGCTGGAGTTCAGTGGCACGATCTCGGCTCACTGCAACCTCTGCCTCCCAGGTTCAAGCAATTCTCCTGCCTTAGCCCCCCGAGTAGCTAGGACTACAGGCTTGCGCCACCACGCCTGGCTAATTTTTGTATTTTTCAGTAGAGATGGGGTTTCACCATGTTGGCCAGGGGCATCTTGAACTCCTGACCTCGTGATCCACCCACCTCAGCCTCCCAAAATGCTGGGATTACAGGCATGAGCTACTGTGCCCAGCCCTAAACCTCGTTTTTTTGTTTGTTTGTTTTTCTTCTTTTTTTTTTTTTTTTGCAGGCTACATATTCTCAGGTATTTCTTTATAGCAGTGCAAGAGTTGATTAATACAGAAAATTGATACCAAGGACTGGAGATTGCTAAGATGTGGCAACACCCTTGGAGTTGGCATATAAGAACTCATTTCAGGGGCCTGAGGCTGGGCCAACTGACACTGTTGCTATAACCATATCTGGCACCTACCTAGATGTACTATTTTTGGGCCTGGGCCTGGAGACTGCGTTGCCCAGCCTATCACAGACACTACCAATATGAATGTGCACCTCTCAGGACCCAGAGAGTTACCCGTCACTACTACTGCCAAAACCCAAACGCCTTCTGTTGCCCAGAAGCTTGAGAACTCAGCCACCTGGAGGGCCCACCAATGCTACTACTGGAGTCTCAAGAATCAGCTGGAGGCACAATAATTAACCTGTCTGAATCTGCTAACACTGTTGCCAGTGTACACCACCCTGGGACCCAAGGGCAGGCACATTCACCCCACTGGTGCCACCATGGTAGTTCAGCTACTGACTCACCTTGTGTCCCAGTTCCCAGTAAAACTTCACCACAGCCTTCATTAATAATGATGCCATAAGCCATCAAGGAAATTTCAGTCACCAAGGATGCTGTTCACAGCTGGAGAAATTATATTGAAACTACATTACTGCACACACACACACAGAATCAAAGCAAAGTGCCCTAATCAACCAACTGCATATATTCAACTTGAGGAAAAAGATTTTCCCTACAACATCAAATTCATAAATTGGAAGAAGCTACTCTTACAACAGGTGCACAGATATCAATGTAGGGAAAAGAAAACATGAAAAATCAAATTTGTCACCTCCAGAACACAAAATTCTTCAGAAATCGATCCCAATCAGAAAGAAAGGTATAAAATCCTAGAAAAAAGAATTCAAAATATTGACTTTAAAGATAAGTGAGATAGAAGATAATACTGAAAAATACTACAAAGAATTCAGGAGGACAATTCAGGATATATATGAGAACTGTACCAATGGGAGAGATATAATAATAAAGAACTAAAGAGAAATTCTGAAACAAAACAAGTCATTGAATAAAATTAAAAATATACGTGAAACTCCAATTATAGAGTAGATCAAGCACAAGAAATAATCTCAGAACTTGAAGACAGGGGTTTTGAAACGATTCAGCCAGACACAAATGAGGGGAAAAAAATAAGCAAATCCTATGTGACATATAGTACACATAAGGTGACCAAATATTTGAGTTTTCTGAGTCCCAAAAGGCCAAGAGAAAGTAAAATGATTCAAAACCATCTATTTAATGAAATAATAGAGGAATTTTCCAAGTTTAGCAAAAGATTTAGATGTTCAGCTACACGAAGCTCAGACATTTTCAAGCAAATACAGTGCAAAAAGGTCTTCTCCATGACGCTTTTTAATTCAGATGTCAAAGGTAAAAGACAAAGAGAGAAATCTAAAAAGGACAAAAGCAAATGGCTAGTCACTTATAAAGAAATCCGCATCAAACTAACACAATTTCTCAGCAGAAACCATATAGGCCAGGAGACAATAGGATGTTATATTCAAAGTGCTAGAAGAAAGAAAGAAACAAACAACAACAACAAACACTGCCAGCTATACCCACATAAGTTATCTTTTGTAAATGAAGTGTAAATAAAGTCTTTGCAAGACAGGCAAAACCTGAGAAAAATTATTACCGCTAGACTGACCCTAAAAGAAATGCTTAAGAAAGTTCTATGCCCAGAAGTGAGAGAACAAGATCTACCACAATGAAACATTTGAAAATATAAGAACCACAGGTAGAGGGAACATACAAAGAAAAGACTCAAAAGTTAACAATACAGTAAACCACAACACTAAAATGATACACAATAAGAGAGAAAGAAAAGAACAAAGGATATACAAAAGAGCAGAAATCAATTAATAAAATGACAGAAGTAAACCCCCATATATTAATAGTAACTTTAAATATAATGAATTAAACTTTCCACTTAAAAGATATAAATAGGTTGAATGGATAAAACTACATAATTCAACTATATGCTGCCTACAATAAACTCATCTCACCTGTAAGGACAAATACAGGCTGAAAGTGAAAGAAAGAAAAAACAATAGTTTATGCAAATGGAAACCAATAGTGATCGGAAGTAGCTATACTTGTATTGGACAAAACACACTTTAATTCAAACACTCTAAAAAGAGACAAAGAATGTAATTTTATAATGATAGAAGAAACAATTCAGCAAGAGGTTATAACAATTCTAAACATATATGTATCCAACAACAGAGCATCCAAATGTATAAACCTACATCTAATATTATATTTAATTTTGTTGCACTGTAGGTGTTAAATATTGCAGTTTAGCATTGTGCTGCATATTCTCATCTTTGCAATAAAAAATATGTGAGCTTCAATACAATAATAGTAGGGTATTCAACACCCAACTCTTAGCATTAAGCAAATCATGTAGACAGAAAATTAGTAAGAAAACATTGGATTTAAACTGCATATTTGACTCAATGGACCTAATAGACTTTTACAGAATATTTAACTCAATATCTACAGAAAATACATTTTTTCTCATAAGCAAATAGAATATTCTTCAGGATATAACATATCTTAGGCCAAAACTGAAGTCTCAACAATTTTTTTAGAAAGTATAAATTATATCAAGTATCTTTTGCAACCACAGTGGAATACAACTAGAAACCAATGACAAGAAAAAACTCAGAAAATGCACAAATACATGAAAGTTAAACAACATGTTCCTGAATGACCATCATATCAATATGATAATTAAAAAGAAAATCAAAATATTCTTTGAAACAAATGGAAATTAAAACACAGCATACTAAAATGTGTGAGATTCAGCAAAAGCAGTGCTAAGAGGGAAGGTGATAGCAGTAAGTACCTACATCATAAAAGTAGAAGGATTTCAAATAAACAATTTAATCATGGACTTTAAGAAAGTATAAAAGCAAAAACAAAGAGAATACCAAAGTATTAAAAGAAAAAAAATGAAGATCACAGCACAGCTAAATGAAATAAAGTCAAAAAATATTATAAAGTATTAACAAAAAAATTGGAGTTTTCTTGAAAACATAAACAAAATCAATAAACCACTTACTAGATTAACCAAAGAAAAAGAGAAATCCCAAATAAACAATATTAGAAATGAAAAGAAGCCATTAAAACTGATACCACATAATAAAAAAGATCATTAGAGATTATTATGAACAACTCTATACCAACAAACAAACCTTAAAAAAAATGGATAAATTCCCGAACACATACACTCTACCAAGATTGAATCAGAAGGTATAGAACAGACGAATAACAAATAATGAGCAATAAAAAAGGCTCTCAACAAACAAAAGTTTAGGACCGAATGGCTTCACTGTTGAAATCTTCAAAACATTCAAATCTGCTAACACTGTTGCCAGTGTACACCACCCTGGGACCCCAGAACTAACATCAATTCTCCTTAAAGTATTTTAAAAAGTTGAAGAGTAAAAAATTTTCTGTAATTCATTCTTCAAGGCCACTTTACTCTGACACCAAAATCGGAGAAGGATGCAATAACAACAAAGAAAAAATTACCAGGAAATATTCCTGAAGAACATAGATGCAAAAATCCTCAACAAAATATGATCATGTCATCTGCAAACAGAGACAATTTGACTTCCTGTCTTCCTATTTGAATACGCTGTATTTCTTTCTCTTTCCTGATTGCCCTGGCCAGAACTTCCAATACCATGTTGAATAGGAGTGGTGAGAGAAGGCATCCTTGTCTTGTGCTGGTTTTCAAAGGGAATGATTCCAGCTTTTGGCCATTTGGTAAGATATTGGCTGTGAACTTGACAAAAATAGCTCTTCTTATTTTAAGATATGTTCCATCAGTACCATGTTTATAGAGAGTTTTTTGCATGAAGGGATGTTGAATTTTATCGAAGGCCTGTTCTGCATCGATTGAGATAATTGTGGTTTTTGTCATTGGTTCTGTTTATGTGATGGATTACGGTTATTGATTTGCTTATGTTGAACAAGCCTTGCATCTCAGGGATGAAGCCAACTTGATTGTGGTGAATAAGCTTTTTGATGTGCTGCTGGATTTGGTTTGCCAGTATTTTTATTGAGGGTTTTCTCAGGGATGTTCATCAGGGATACTAGTCTGAAATTTTCTTTTTTTGTTGTGTCTCTGCCAGGTTTTTGTATCAGGATGATGCTGGCCTCATAGAATGAGTTAGAGGGGAGTTGTTCTTTTTCTAATGTTTGCAGTAGTTTCAGAAGGCATGGTACCAGCTCCTCTTTGTACCTCTGGTGAATCCTTCTCATCCTGGGCTTTTTTTGGTTGATAGGCTATTAATTACTGCCTCAATTTCAGAACTTGTTATTGGTCTATTCAGGGATTTGACTTCTTCCTGGTTTAGTCTTGGGAGGGTGTATGTGTCCAAGAATTTATCCATTTCTTCTCGAATTTCTAGTTGATTTGTGTAGAGGTGTTTATAGTATTCCCTGATGATAGTTTGTATTTCTGTGAAATCAGTGGTGATATCCCCTTTATCATAATTTGCTGTCTCTTTTTGATTCTTCTATATTTTCTTCTTTATTAGTCTGGCTAGTGGTCTATTTTGTTAAGCCTTTCAAAAAACCAGCTTCTGGATTCATTGATTTTTGAAGGGTTTTTGTGTCTCTATCTCCTTCAGTCTGCTCTGATATTAGTTATTTCTTGTCTTCTGCTAGCTTTTGAATTTGTTTGCTCTTGCTCTTCTAGTTCTTTTAATTGTGATGTTGGGCTGTTGATTTTAGATATTTCCCACTTTCTCCTGTGGGTATTTAGTGCAATATCATGAAAATGGCCATACTGCCCAAAGTGATATATAGATTCAATGCTCTCCGCATCAAGCTACCATTGACTTTCTTCACAGAATTAGAAAAAGAAACTACTTTAAATTTCATATGGAACCAAAAGAACCTGTATAGCCAAGACAATCCTAAGCAAAAAGAACAAAGCTGGAGGCATCACGCTACCTAACTGCAAACTATACTACAAGGCTACAGTAACCAAAACAGCATGGTACTGGTACCAAAACATATAGACCAATGGAACAGAATGGAGGCCTCAGATATAATGCCACACATCTACAACCATCTGATCTTTGACAAACCTGACAAAAATAAGTAATGGGGAAAGGATTCTCTATTTAATAAATGGTGTTGGGAAAACTGGATAGCCATAAGCAGAAAACTGAAACTGGATCCCTTCCTTACACCTTATACAAAAATCAACTCAAGATGGATTAAAGACTTAAACATAATACCTAAAACCATAAAAACCTTAGAAGAAAACCTACCTTCAGGACGTAGGCATGGACAAAGACTTCATGACTAAAACACCAAAAGTAATGGAAACAAAAGCCAAAATTGAAAAATGGGATCTGATGAAATTAAAGAGCTTCTGCACAGCCAAAGAGACTCATCAGAATGAACAGGCAACCTACGGAATGGGAGAAGATTTTTGCAATCTATCAATCTGACAAAGGGCTAACATCCAGAATCTACAAGGAACTTAAATAAATTTACAAGAAAAAAACGCAACCCTATCAAAAATTGGGTGAAGGATATGAACAGACACTTCTCAAAAGAAGACATTTATGTGGCCACAAACATATGAAAGAAAGCTGGTCATCAGAGAAATGCAAATCAAAACCACAGTGAGGTACAATCTCTCACCAATTAGAGTGGCATTCATTAAAAAGTCAGAAAATAACAGATGCTGAAGAGGATGTGGGGAAATAGGAATGCTTTACATGGTTGGTGGGAGTGTAAACTAGTTCAACCATTGTGGAAGACCGTGTGACAATTCCTCAAGGATCTAGAACCAGAAATACCATTTGACTCAGCAATCCCATTACTGGGTATATACCCAAAGGATTATAAATCATTCTACTAAAAAGACACATGGACATATACGTTTATTGCAATACTGTTCACAATAGCAAAGACTTGGAACCAACCCAAACGCCCATCAATGCTAGACTGGATAAAGAATATGTGGCACATATACACCATGGAATACTATGCAGCCATAAAAAAGATGAGCTCATGTCCTTTGCAAAGACATGGATGAAGCTGGAAATCATCATTCTCAGCAAACTAACACAGGAATAGTAAAGCAAACACCACATATTCTCATTCATAAGTGGGAGGTGAACCATGAGAACACATGGACACAGGGAGGGGAACATCACACACAGGAGCCTGTTGAGGGGGTGGGAGGCTGGGGAGGGATAGCATTAGGAGAAATACCTAATGTAGATGGTGGGTTGATAGGTGCAGCAAACCACCATGACATGTGTATACCTATGTAACAAACCCGCATATTCTGCACATGTATCCCAGAACTCACAGTATAATAATAATAATAAAAACAAGAGAAAAAAAGTAATATCCCCTGATTAAGTAGGATTTATCTCAGATATGCAAGGATTCCATCAATATACATATCAATAAACATGATACCTCAGTAGAGTGAAGAACAAATAGATGCAGACAAAGCATTTGATAAAATTCAACATCTCTTCAAGATAACAACTCTCAACAAACTAGGCAAAGAAGAAGTATACATTAACATAACAAAGTCCCCATATGACAAACATACAGCTAAACATATACTGAATGGACTTAATGGAAAGAAGCTGGAAGACTTTCCTCTAAAAACTGAATCAAGACACAGATGTCCACTTTTGCCACTTCTATTCAACACAATACTGAACATCCAGAGCAATCAGGCAAGAGAAAAAATAAAAGGCATGAAAATTGGAAAATAGGAAGTCACATTAACCCAATTTGCTGATGATAGGATCTTATATCTAGAAAAAACTATAAATATCTCCACAAAACTCTTAGATATGATTAATAAATTCGGTAAAGTTGCAGGATACAAAACCAGTGTACAACAGTTAGTTGCATTTCTATATACCAACAATGAATTAACCAATAAAGAAATCAAGAAGGCAATCCAATTTACATTAATCTACAAGCAAAATAAAATACCTAGGAATAAATTTAGCCAAGAAGGTGAAAAATCTCTACAAGGAAAATTGCAAAGTACTGATGAAAGAAATTGAAGAGGCACAAACAAAAGAAATACTATGCTCATGGATTTAAAAAATTTATGATGCTGGGCACAGTGGCCCATGCCTGTAATACCAACACTTTGGGAGGCTACGGAAGGAGGATTGCTTTAGCCAACAATTCACAACCAGCCTGGGCAACATACTGAGATTCCATCTTTACAAAAAATAAAGTTAAAAAATGAGACAGGTGTGGTGGTGCATACCTGTAGTCCTAGTTACTCAGGAGGTTGGTTGAGAGGATCTCTTGACCCCAGGAGATCAAAGATGCAGTGAGTCATGATAATGACACTGCACTCTATCCTAAGTGACAGAGCGAGACCTTCTCTCAAAAAACAAAAAACGAATATCGTTAAAATGACCATACAGAACAAAGCAACCTACAGATTCGATGCAATTGATATCAAAATATCAATGTCATTTTACACGGAATTAGAAAAAACAATCCTAAAACTTATATGAAACTAAAAAAGAGCCAAAATAGCCAAAGCAATCTTAAGTAAAAATAACAAAGCTGGAGGCATCGCACTGCCTGACTTCAAAGTATACCATGACCACAACAGCATGGTACCGGTATTATAGTAGACAAATACATCAGTGGAACAGAAAACACAGAAATGAAGCCACGTAACTACAGTCAACTAATCTTTGACAAAGTCAACAAAAGTGGATGATACTGTTTAGCTCAGTGTCCCCACCCAAATCTCATATTGAATTGTAATCCCCATGTTTTGGAGGAGGAACCTTGTGGGAGGTGATTGAATCATGGGGGAGGACTTTCCTCTTGCTGTTCTCGTGATACAGAGTGGGTTCTCATGAGATCTGGTTGTTTGAAAGCATGTGGTACTTCCCTCTTGCTCGCTCTCTCTCCTTCCACCATGTGAAAAAGGTGCTTGCTTTTCCTTCCTCTTTGGTGATGATTGTGTCTCTACACAAATCTCTTCTTGAATTGTAGTCTCCAATGTTGGAGTTGGAGCCTAGTGGGAGGTTATTAAGTCATGCGAGCAGATTTCTCATGAATGGTTTAGTACCATCCCTTTAGTACTGAACTCATGACAGTGAGTGAGTTCTCATGAGATCTGGTCATTTAAAAGTGTGTGGCACCTTCCTTCCCCCTCTTGCTCCTGCTCTTGCCATGTGATGTGCCTGCTCCCCCTTCAGCTTTCACCATGATTCTAAGTTTCCTGAGGCCTCCTTACAAGCCCAGTAGATGCCAGCATCATGCTTCCTATACAAACTGCAGAACTGTGAGCCAATCAAACCTCTTCTCTTTATAAATTACCTAGTCTCAGCTACTTCTTTATAGCAATGAGAGAATGGCCTAATAGAGATGGATTGGACTTAAACATAAGACCTGAGATAATAAAATTTATTAGAAGAAAATATAGGGAAAACACTTCAGGAAATTGGTCTAAATAATTAATGTCCAAGATGCCAAAAGCACATGAATAGACATTTCTCAAATGAAGACATACAAAGGCTAATGAGTATATGAAAAAATGTCAGTTGGGACTGTATTAAACCAAAAAGCATCTGCCCAGCAAAGACCACAACAAAAAAAGTGAAGATACAACCTGTTGCATGGAAGAAAATATTTGCAAACTATTAATCCAATACAAAACTAATATTCATAATTTATAAGGAACTCAATTAACTCAACAGTAATTTTTTAAAATCTCATTAAAAAGTAAAAAATGGGCAAAGAATATGAATAGACATTTCTCAGAAACAGACATACAAAGAGGATAACAAGCATATGAAAAAATGTTCAACATTGTCAATCGTCATAAAACAAAACAAAACCACAGTGAGATAACATCTTTCTTTATCAGAATGGTTATTATTAAAAAAGATGAAAAACAACAGACGCTGACACGGATGCAGAGAAAAGGAAATGCTTATACATTGTTGGTGGTAATGTAACTTAGTATAGTCACTATGGAGAACCCATGGAGATTCCTCAAAAACTAAAAATCGAACTATTATACAACCTAGCAATCTCACTGCTAGTTGTTTGTGAAAGAAAGAAAAAGAGAAAGAACAAAAGAAGGAAGGAAGGAAGGAGAGAGAGAAAGAGAAAGAAGAAAGAACAAATGAAGGAAAGAAGAGAAAGAGAAAGAAAAAGAAAGAGAGAAAGAAAGAAGAAAAGAATGAGGGAGGGAGGGAGGGAGGAAGGAAGGAAGGAAGGAAGGAAGGAAGGAAGGAAGGAAGGAAGGGACTATTTCAAATAGTTACCTGCATTGCATGTTTGTTTCAGCACTATTCACAATAGGAAAGATATATAATTAACTTAAGCATTCATCATCAGACAACTAGACAAAGAAAATATGGTATATATACACAATGGAATACTATTTAACCATAAAAAGTGAAATCATGCCATTCTGAGCAACATATATGGAACTAGAGGTCATTATATGAAGTGAAAATAGCCAGGCACAAAAACAAATATTACAATGTTTTCACTTCTATGTAGGATCTAAAAAGTTGATCTCATGGAGATTAAAAAAAAAAAAAAAAATAGAACAAAAAATACCAGAGATTGGGAAGGGTGGTGAGTGGGAGAAGGCATGAAGAGAGAATGGCTAATTTGTAAAAAATTACAAACATTAGAACTTGTATCTTCTAATGGTTGGGACCACAGTAGGGTGATTACAGTTGGCAACAATGTATTGTATGTTTCTAAGTAGCTAGGAGAGTGGACTTGAAATGTTTCCAACTCATAGAAATGATAAACACTCAAGGTGATGGAAACCTCAAATACCCTGACTTGCTCATTACACACATGTTTATGCAACAAATACTCATATGTAACCCGTAAATATGTACAACATTATGTATCAATTTAAAAAATTATTGGTTACAATTATTACGTCATACCCTGGTCCCAACAATGAAGATACAGTGGGGAAGCTAAATAGGCTAGATCCCTCCCTGCGGGAGTTACAGTTTAATAGAGAAAAGAAGCATTTTCCAAATAAAGACATAGCCAACTAATGACTTATAACTGTGAGGTATTCATACTGTGATAGAATGAAATATATTGTAAAATAAAAATATGAAGATTACTTTAAATACTCTAGATCCTTTAAATTTTTCTATTTGTTTTAAGAGTTGTCCATTTTTATAAAAAGCAGTCTTTTCAAAAAACCAACTCCTGGATTCATTGATTTTTTGAAGAGTTTTTTGTGTCTCTATTTCCTTCAGTTCTGCTCTCGTCTTAGTTATTTCTTGCCTTCTGCTAGACACATGCACACGTATGTTTATTGCGGCACTATTCCCAATAGCAGACTTGGAACCAACCCAAATGTCCAACGATTGACTGGATTAAGAAAATGTGGCACATGTACACCATGGAATATTATGCAGCCATAAAAAATGATAAGCTTATGTCCTTTGTGGGGACATGGACGAAACTGGACGTCATCATTCTCAGCAAACTATTGCAAGGACAAAAAACCAAACACCGCATGTTCTCACTGATAGGTGGGAATTGAACAATGAGAACACATGGACACAGGAAGGGGAGCATCACACAACGGGTCCTGTTGTGAGGTGGGGGGAGGGGGGAGGGATAGCATTAGGAGATATACCTAGTGTTAAATGACGAGTTAATGGGTGCAGCACATCAACATGGCACATGGATACATATGTAACTAACCTGCACATTGTGCACATGTACCCTAGAACTTAAAGTATAATTTTAAAAAAAAGCAGTCTTGGATTATGATTGGGATCGCACTGAATCCATAGATAAATTAAAACTAGTGAACCTTGTGATCCAGAAAACATGGCGTGTTTCTCATTCTATTTCCATGATGTTTGGTTTCTTCTAAGCAGTGTTTTTCAGTGTGAAGGTCTTGCATGTATTGATGAATTTATTCCATGTTAACAGTTTTACAAGTACTGTATTATATTTTTAAGTTAGTTTTCCAAGTTTTGTGTTTTAATGTACAAATTGCCATTTATTTTCATATATTTATCTTACATCCGTCACCTTAATAATTCACTCATAAGCTCTATTAGTATTTTGTGAATTCCAGAAGATTTTCCAAAAACTAAATTTTGGCATCTGCAAATTTAGATATTTTTGCATTGTCCTTCCTGATTTTTATATTTTAATCTTTTTTTTTTTTTGCTTTATTGCAAAAAAGAAAACTCTAGAACAATTCTGGGATGCAATATTTAACTCCCATAGTGCAACAAAATTAAGTATGACTAGATATAGGGTTGTCATATTTTTGCATTATCTGTTTAAGAAGATTTTCTTATATATCTAGTTGACAAATAACTTGTATTATAAATAGATTTTGATCACTATAAAATGTTTTCTGCAATTATCGAGCATCTGATTTTTAAAAATTCTGTTAATATAGTGATTTCTGAATGTTATAGAAACTTTGCATTCTTGGAATAAATAAAATTTTGCAATGAAATATTCTTATGTAGTGATGTGATCAATTTGCTAATATACTTAAAACATTTTGTTTCTGTGTTCATGAGGGAAATTTTAAATTTTATCTCACTTCATTTAATTTGTTTTTGTTAATAGCTAAACC
Source organism: Symphalangus syndactylus (assembly GCF_028878055.3). Classification (NCBI taxonomy): domain Eukaryota; kingdom Metazoa; phylum Chordata; class Mammalia; order Primates; family Hylobatidae; genus Symphalangus; species Symphalangus syndactylus. The sequence continues at coordinate 30,985,697 of NC_072428.2, read as the reverse complement.
TATTTTCTTCTCGTATTTTCAGAAAGATACTTTTGTAAGATTTGTTCTATTTCTTTCTCATTTAATAGAATTTCCTAATAAAACTGAGCTTTAGGGTTTTTTATAGGAATATTTTCATAATTGAATCAAATTTTAAATAGATGTAAGGACAATTTTTTCTGCTTCATCTTGTGTCTGATTCAGTAAGTTGTACTTTTTAAGGATTTTTCTCCACTTAAGTTGTCAAATTTATTGGTTTTAAGTTGTAACTATTATTTCCTTATTATTGTTTTATTTTCCATACTATCTGTAATGATGATTCCTCTTTATAACTCTTGATATCAGTAGTCTGTTTTATTTTTCACTTTTTAATTTCTTCTCTAATCTAGCAAGGTGTTTATCAATATTGTTGATTTTTTTTCACAGTACCAAGTTTTGGACTTTGCTAATATTTTTACTGTTTTTTACTTTATTAATTTCTGTTTTATCTTTGTTATTTTTTTCCTAATGCTTACATTTGGCATATTTTGATATTGTTTTTAAAATCTAAATGCAGAATTTTAGTTTATTGTATATCTGTCTGTTCTAACTCAAGCATTTAAAGGTATACATTTCCTCAAATCATTGCTTTAACTGTATTCCACAGATTTTGATATATTTTATATTCATTGTTTTCAGATTAAAATCTATAATTTTATTTGTAGTTTATTAGTTGATTCATGATTTATTTAGAAATTTGTTGTTTATCAAATACAGGGAGGCTCTCTACATATGTTTGTAAATTTTAATTTAAATGTATTGAGATGACAGAATATACTCTGCGTGATTTCAAAGATTTTACATTTAATTAGATTTGTTTTAAGGACCACTATATAATGTATACGTGAACATACTGTTTACATTTCAAAATAATATGTACTCTGGCATTGCTGGGTAAATATAGAGCTGTATGATTATCATGTAGGTCAAGGTAGTTGTCTTTATTAATATTTCATCAGATTATTTTAACAATTGTAGCAAAACCAGTATCAAATTCTATCGTTGGTAAATTTTCTCTTCATATGAATTCCACATTTTTGCTTCGTATTTCTTGAAGCTCTTTTATTAGACCAAAGAGTTTTTTGCTTTTTATGTCACTGTGATTAATTGATCTTTTTAATTGTTGAGAAATGGCCACCTTTTTCTTTAGTAATATATTTTTCTCAAAGTTTATTATTATCTGATATTAATGTGCCACTCTATCATTTGATTATTGACCTTTGCATTGTAAAACATTTTCAAGCACATATTTTCAAATGACAATATTATTATTGTTAAATTACATGTCTTTTAGATAGCATTGAGGTTGACCTTCCCTTTTCTTTTAAACTTATGTTGACAAGCTCTATCTTTAGGTGGAATGTTTTGTCCAATAATATTTACTGTACTCAGTTGTGATGATTAATTTTATGTAATCATTTAGCTAAGTTATGGTACCTAGTTATTTAATTAAATGCTAATCTAAGTGTTGCAGTGAAGGTATTTTTAGATGTGTTTAACACCAACTATGATTTGACTTAAGAAAGAGTTTAGGGTTGAAATTATGGTTGGGCTCATTCAATCAGTTGAAGTCCTTAAGAACAAAAACTGAAATTTTGTTGAGAAGTTCTGCCTTAAAATGGCGTCTCTTGGGAGGCCGAGGCAGGCAGATCATGAGGTCAGGAGTTCGAGACCAGCCTGACCAACACAGTGAAACCCCATCTCTACTAAAAATACAAAAATTAGCCCAGTGTGGTGGTGTACACCTGTAATCCCAGCTACTCAGGAGGCTGAGGCAGGAGAATTGCTTGAACCTAGGAGGTGGAGGTTGCAGTGAGCTGAGATCGTGCCACTGCATTCCACCCTGGAGAGAGTGAGACTCTGTCTCCAAAAAAAAAAAAAAGGCATCTCACCTTTTACGTTTCCAGCCCATGGGCCTACCCAGTGGATTTTGTACTTGCCAGCCCCCATAATTGCATGACCAATATTTTAAAATAAATTATCTATGTCTATTAACATTGTTATATAAGTATAGAAATCTATAAGTAGAGACAAATACATATATATTCTATTTGGCTCCGTTTCTCTGAAGAACTATATTGATATGATTAGATTAAGATTTACCATTTTATTACAGTTTTTCTTTTTCACCCTTTAAAATTGTCCTTTTTTTGAGCCTTAGATTATTCAAATAATTTCTAGAATTTAATATAATCTCTACATTGATTATTTAGCTGTAAGTTTTGGAAAATTATTTACTGGTTTCTCTGGGGATGTACATTTTATTAATATTATAGCTTATTTATAATGAATATTCTATTATTTCATATAAAATTTGGAACTTAGCCTATATATAGGCCCATTTACAGTCATACCATGTTATGTTATAATTTTTATATGTAGCATATGTAATAATTATATTCCTTACAATTTTACAGTGTAATTTTCGATTTGCTTCAAAATTCAAATGTATTCTTAAAGAAATTAAGACGGAAAAGAGTATTTTATATTTACTCAGACTTTTATGTCATGTTCAATGTCTTTATTTCTTAATAATTATGCTTAGCATTCCATTATTGGAACACAGTCTTCTGGTATCCATATTTTCTAATAAGTATTGGACATTCATTGGATTTGTTTCCCCTATGTAACACGTCATCTTTTCTTGGTTGGATTTCAAAATATTCTTATTGTCTTATTTTCAGCAGTATGACTACGGCATATATTATCCTTCTCATAATTTTCTGGTCTTTTAGAATGTGTAAACATCTACCTTTCTCCATATTGGGGAAATTTCGAGCTGCAATGTCTTCAAACATATGTTACTATTTTCCAGTCTCTCTGCTCTCTGCTTCCGGCACTCCAATTACAGATATGTAAGAACTTTTGATATTGTCTCACAGATCCCTGAGGTTCTATTCATTATTTTTAATCTTTTTATCTCCTGCAGAAAAAATGGTGAGGCATTCTCAGTAGATGAAGCAGTTTGTAACAAATAAGGCACAGAAACACACAAATGAAAACTGCATGTCACGGGTACATAAAATAAATAAGCCTCTATGCCTGCTGCATAGGCTGCATGAACTAGGCTTAGAGGCTTATTTATTTTAAATTAGAGTAACAGGAGAGGAAGCCAAAGAGGTGGGAAAGGACTGGGTCACTAATGGTCTTCATGCCAGAATAAAATTTTTGTAAGAGTCACTGAATCATTACAGGCAGAGCATTTCCAAGTTCAATTATCTAGATCTAAATCTATTTCTTACTCTTTTGCTTCAGTATTCTCCAAAGCTCTTTTTGCCAGAGTCAATTTAATGTGTAAAAATCTTTATAATTCTTGCTAACATTTTGGATATATGCTTGTTGATTCATAAAATGACACTGAAAACCATAATTTGCAACACTTCCAGATTATAGTTTCATAACTGTCTTTACTACTTGGCATATATTGTTTTTGTTAAGTGAATTTCCCCCAAATTCCATGATGCCTAATCTAAAATACAGTATCCTTAAATATTATTATTATTTTCTATTTTCATTTTTATTTTTTGAGGGAGTGTTTTACTCTTGTTACCCAGGCTGGAGTACGGTGAAGCAATCTTGGCTCACTGCAACCTCTGCCTCCGAGGTTCAAGCCATTCTCCTGCCTCAACCTCCCAAGTAGCTGGGATTACAGGCATGCACCCACCACATCCAGCTAATTTTGTATTTTTGGTAGAGACAGGGTTTCACCTTTGTGCCAGGCTGGTCTCAAACTCCTGACCTCAGGTGATCCACCCACGTTGGCCTCCCAAAGTGCTGGGATTACAGGTGTGAGCCACCATGCCTGGTTCATCCTTGAATATTAATTCAATTTTTTAAAATTTTCCATATGTTTGTTCAGTTTCTTTAGAAGCAGGTATTGAGTCAGTGATTTTAGTATAAGAGATTTCTTGAAGGAGTGCTGTCAAAAGAAAGGGGATGAGGGAAGCAGGAGAGGGCAAGGAGCAGATTTAAGCAATATGGGACCTCAGCTAGTGTCTTATCCCATTGGCAACTCTTGAGCTTTAATTGCACCACGTGTTTGGCCATATCTTCAGATAAGGAGGTTGGAAATTTTACTTTCTCATACTCAGTTATTGACTATGGGCTGCTAAAATTTCTGGAATAGGAAACAAATCAATGTCAGCTGTGTACACTCACCGCATCTGCGAAGTGGATATACTCTTTTGCTAGTAGAAATCTAAGCTAGAAAACAACCTGTGTCCACTACTCTCTAATATATCCTGAAAAACAAACTATTGAAAATTATATAATAGTCTCATTTTATGATGTTACAATCTCTGTTTTTATCAGATATATTCTTAGATTGAGAAAGTTCTTTTTTAAAAATAACATTCCTGACCATATGATCCAGCAATAGCATGCCTTACTTGTTACCCAAATAAGTTAAAAAGAGACCATAAATGCATATTACTAAGTGAAATAAGACAATTTGAAAGGGTATATTCTGTGTTATTCCAGCTACTGACAAAACTATAGATACTAAAAGGATCAGTGTTTTCTACAGGTTAAGGAAGGAGGGAGAAATGAATAGTTGAAACACAGAGGATTTTTAGGGCACCTTAATGATAGATACACCACCAAGAGTGAATCCTAGTGCAAAATATGGGCATTGGCTGAAAATTATATATAAATGTATTTTCATAGATTGTAACAATGGTACCACTCTGGTACCACTATGTTGATAGTTGGCAAAGCTGTGCATATGTGGTGGCAGGGAGTATTTGGGAAATATCTATATCTTCTACTCAATTTTAGTGTGAATAACTAAAACTGCTCTAAAAATAAAGTCTATTTAAAAGCAATAAATAAAAAGAAATAAAAATCAAAATTTTCCTAAGATAAAAATCAGCTCTAGAATTTCTCTGTAATAGTGCCATTTGCCAAAGTCAAATTCTTATCTCTGCATCTTTCTGTTCTTTCATTGAAAACAGGTTTATGTTGACAAATATTATAAAACAAAACACATTCACAGATAATATATCTGTGGATTAATACCAAGAAGTTATTTCTTCCATATGGTATGACAAGCTCTAAACTTGTATTGATTCATTATGTGCTATACAAATCAGATATGGCAGATCTTCGATTTTATAGTTCCACTTGTGATTCCTAGATTCCTATGGAAGACATCTCTCTTCAGTCATGGCACTGGGGTTGTCCAAGACCTTGGATTTATTTTCAGTACAGCAATTCAGACAGGCAGTCTCAATTATGTTTGACTCAGATTTGAAACCTGTTTGACATCTATGCATAAGTAGTGAATCATTTTAACATGATTTAATTTCCTAAAGCTACTGCTTCAAAAATAGAGTTTAGATCTACTTTGCTGGAAAGTCAGCCCATGAGGAGAAAGAAAACTGACCTAAAAATTTTAAAACAAAACAAAAATCCTATAAAAGTCTAATTATTTGGGTTCAACACAGATAAGGTCTTGGTTGACGAATACATAAATTATTATTTTAGTAAGTCAGGTACAATACATTCTAAAAGGAAAAAAAAAAGTTAGGCCTCAAATACAAATTTTTCCTAACTTTAAATGTTGTCCTAGGCAAGTTTTAAATGTGGAAATAAAATAAGCTGTCAAAATGTTCTGCAGAGGATCAGATTACTGATATGTACACCGTATGTAAGTGATATTTACACCACCACTTAACATTTATACCACGTTTTCCTGAAAGCCAGGAAACATGTCTGATTCAAGGGTACAATGAAGGAAGCAGTAAAGGGATACTCTAGTCATAATCCTGGAAGCAAAGGGAAGAAACACATATTCATCTGTGTAATTATCTTTATATTATCTGACACGTATTCCTGAACTTGTCTTACGGATAGATTTTCAGCTGTAATGTGGGGCTGATGATGATAGTTATCACACGGAGTTGTGAGCATTACATGGGTGAGCAGGGTGCTTGATACACAGTAAATACTTAATAAATGTAACTTTCTAAACCTAAAGCCCAATATCCTTATCTCAGCTTATCAGAGATAATGAACTGATTTAATCCTTTTAGTGACTGTAATTCAATTCCCTGTTCAGTCTGCATTGCATTAGTTGTCAACTCTCTAATATAAACTCATATTCCTCCAGCAGAAAAATCTAGAGAGACAGATTGCATGTCTTTGCCTACTGAGTCAATAATATGTGCTTTATTTTACTCCACAGCATTTATGGACAGATATTTTATTATCTATAATATGGTTGTTATATATTCCTGATTTTCTAGATATTCTCAAATTTTAATGAGCTTCAGGGTTTTTTTGTGTCTTTTATGGAAAATTAAGAATTCTATAAATAAAATGTGTATTATCTCTGAGGCTATTTAACCAAATATACTTACAAAAATGTATTCAATAATTTTCACAAATTAATTTACTACTGTGATATATTAGTGCAAGCAACACAGCGGAATTTTACTTTACCTTGCAAGTTAAAGATGCATATAATTCTCCTCAACATTTATCATTGTTCTCATTAAAGCACCCAGGTATACCTTTAAGAAAAATATTCCAAATTATGGTAGTCTAGGCTTGGTCTAATAGAATCAAAGTTGTTTGTTCAACTATTAACATGTGATCTAAATTAGGACAGCTAGAGTTAAGTCTAGCAGTTCTGCTCAAAATATTCAGATGATAATGTTCTCATTTAACTGAACAAAAAGATGGTAGGGTGAAAAGCTAGAACTAACAGATACAAACACTGCCATTTTGTAGTTAGAGCTTTCCTAAGAATAAAACCAACATATAAAAGAGTAGAGTCAAGAGAAAGAAATTGTATTCTAAGTGCATAATTTGAATCCTTTAAACCAGTAATTCTTTCAAATAAATTAGCCCATAAATTTGTAGTTACATGGCCAATAATATTTTTATTTCTTTAAGTCAATTTATGCTTGAATTCTGTCATTTGCCAGCAAAAGTTGTGACCAACATAAGGGCAAAATAAACCCAGCTAGCATAATGCATTTAAATTATTCTATGATGTTAACCTAAATGTATAATCCTTCTTAAAAGCTACATATGAATGATTTATTGAACCTTTGTTATGCCAGGCATTCTTACAGGGGTTAGCAATAAAAAGGTGAATAAAATAGTTTTTTTAAATTATGGAAGGCCATTGCAAGTCATTACCATACTTGAATTTCATTTTTAAAAGGGATGACTCACACTGCACTTAGACGAGATCAGAATTAGATATAAATGTTTTGAATGATTTTGTTTGTTGCATGTAGAAAATCTTAGTGAAGGAAAATAATGGAAGTAGTTCGAACTAATGGTCAGACCATGTTAAGTCACTCTGCTGATTGATCTATAGCATTTTATTAGTATACTATATTTATAATTAAATAACATTATTAAATAATATTAATGATTTTTAATTTGTTTTTAATTTTATTATTATCATACTTTAAGTTTTAGGGTATATGTGCACAATGTGCAGGTTTGTTACATATGCATACATGTGCCATGTTGGTATGCTGCACCCATTAACTCATCATTTAGCATTAGGTGTATCTCCTAATGCTATCGCTCCCCTCTCCCTCCACCCCACAACAGTCCCCAGAGGGTGATGTTCCCCATCCTGTGTCCATGTGTTCTCATTGCTCAATTCCCACCTATGAGTGAGAACATGTGGTGTTTGGTTTTTTGTCCTTGCGATACTTTACTGAGAATGATGACGTCCAGTTTCGTCCATGTCCCCACAAAGGACATAAGCTTATCATTTTTTATGGCTGCATAATATTCCATGGTGTACATGTGCCACATTTTCTTAATCCAGTCAATCGTTGGACATTTGGGTTGGTTCCAAGTCTTTGCTATTGTGAATAGTGCCACAATAAACATACATGTGCATGTGTCTTTATAGCAGCATGATTTATAGTCTTTGGGTATATACCCAGTAATGGGATGGCTGGGTCAAATGGTATTTCTAGTGCTAGTTCCCTGAGGAATTGCCACACTGACTTCCACAATGGTTGAACTAGTTTACAGTCCCACCAACAGTGTAAAAGTGTTCCTATTTCTCCACATCCTCTCCAGCACCTGTTGTTTCCTGACTTTTTAATGATGGCCATTCTAACTGGTGGGAGATGGTATCTCATTGTGGTTTTGATTTGCATTTCTCTGATGGCCAGTGAGGATGAGCATTTTTTATGTGTTTTTTGGCTGCATAAATGTCTTCTTTTGAGAAGTGTCTGTTCATGTCCTTTGCCCACTTTTTGATGGGGTTGTTTGTTTATTTCTTGTAAATTTGTTTGAGTTCATTGTAGATTCTGTATATTAGCTCATTGTCAGATGAATAGGTTGCGAAAATTTTCTCCCATTCTGTAGGTTGCCTGTTCACTCTGATGGTAGTTTCTTTTGCTGTGCAGAAGCTCTTTAGTTTAATGAGATCCCATTTGTCAATTTTGGCTTTTGTTGCCATTGCTTTTGGTGTTTTAGACATGAAGTCCTTGCCCATGCCTATGTCCTGAATGGTAATGCCTAGGTTTTCTTCTAGGGTTTTTATGGTTTTAGGTCTAACATGTAAATCTTTAATCCATCTTGAATTAATTTTTGTTTAAGGTGTAAGGAAGGGATCCAGTTTCAGCTTTCTACATATGGCTAGCCAGTTATCCCAGCACCATTTATTAAATAGGGAATCCTTTCCCCATTTCTTGTTTTTGTCAGGTTTGTCAAAGATCAGATAGTTGTAAATATGCAGCATTATTTCTGAGGGCTCTGTTCTGTTCCATTGATCTATATCTCTGTTTTGGTACCAGTACCATGCTGTTTTGGTTACTGTAGCCTTGTAGTATAGTTTGAAGTCAGGTAGCATGATGCCTCCAGCTTTGTTCTTTTGCTTAGGATTGACTTGGCGATGCAGGCTCTTTTTTGGTTCCATATGAACTTTAAAGTAGTTTTTTCCAATTCTGTGAAGAAATTCATTGGTAGTTTGATGGGGATGGCATTGAATCTATAAATTACCTTGGGCAGTATGGCCATTTTCACGATATTGATTCTTCCAACCCATGAGCATGGAGTGTTTTTCCATTTGTTTTTATCCTCTTTGATTTCATGGAGCAGTGGTTTGTAGTTCTCTTTGAAGAGGTCCTTCACATCCCTTGTAAGTTGGATTCCTAGGTATTTTATTCTCTTTGAAGCAATTTTGAATGGGAGTTCAATCATGATTTGGCTCTCTGTTTGTCTATTATTGGTGTATAAGAATGCTTGTGATTTTTGTACATTGATTTTTTATCCTGAGACTTTGCTGAAGTTGTTTATCAGCTTAAGGAGATTTTGGGCTGAGACAATGGGGTTTTCTAGATATACAATCATGTCATCTGCAAACAGGGACAATTTGACTTCCTCTGTTGCTAATTGAATACCCTTTATTTCCTTCTCCTGCCTGATTGCCCTGGCCAGAAATTCCAGCACTATGTTGAATAGGAGTGATGAGAGAGGGCATCACTGTCTTGTGCCAGTTTTCAAAGGGAATGCTTCCAGTTTTTGCCCATTTGGTATGATATTGGCTGTGGGTTTGTCATAGATAGCTCTTATTATTTTGGGATATGTCCCATCAATACCTAATTTATTGAGAGTTTTTAGCATGAAGGGTTGTTGAGTTTTGTCAAAGGCCTTTTCTGCATCTATTGAAATAATCATGTGGTTTTTGTCTTTGGTTCTGTTTATATGCTGGATTACATTTATTGATTTGCATATGTTGAACCAGCCTTGCATCCCAGGGAGGAAGCCCACTTGATCATGGTGGATAAGCTCTTTGATGTGCTACTGGATTCGGTTTGCCAGTATTTTATTGAGGATTTTTGCATCGATGTTCATCAAGGATATTGGTCTAAAATTCTCTTTTTTGGTTGTGTCTCTGCCCAGCTTTGGTATCAGGATGATGCTGGCCTCATAAAATGAGTTAGGGAGGATTCCCTCTTTTTCTGTTGATTGGAATAGTTTCAGAAGGAATGGTACCAGTTCCTCCTTGTACTTCTGGTAGAATTCGGCTGTGAATCCATCTGGTCCTGGACTCTTTTTGGTTGGTAAGGTATTGATTATTGCCACAGTTTCAGAGCCTCTTATTGGTCTATTCAGAGATTCAACTTCTTCCTGGTTTAGTCTTGGGAGGGTCTATGTGTCGAGGAATTTATCCATTTCTTCTAGATTTTCTAGTTTATTTGCGTAGAGGTGTTTGTAATATTCTCTGATGGGAGTTTGTATTTCTGTGGGATCGTTGGTGATATCCCCTTTATCATTTTTTATTGCGTCTATTTGATTTTACATGTTCAGTCATTCAGGAGAAGGTTGTTCAGTTTTTCTTCTTTATTAGTCTTGCTAGTGGTCTATCAATTTTGTTGATCTTTTCAAAAAACCAGCTCCTGGATTCATTAATTTTTTGAAGGGTTTTTTGTATCTCTATTTCCTTCAGTTCTGCTCTGATTTTAGTTATTTCTTGCCTTCTGCTAGCTTTTGAATGTGTTTGCTCTTGCTTTTCTAGTTATTTTAATTGTGATGTTGGGGTGTCAATTTTGGATCTTTCCTGCTTTCTTTTGTGGGCATTTAGTGCTATAAATTTCCCTCTACACACTGCTTTGAATGTGTCCCAGAGATTCTGGTATGTTGTGTCTTTGTTCTTGTTGGTTTCAAAGAACATCTTTATTCTGCCTTCATTTCGTTATGTAGCCAGTAGTCATTCAGGAGCAGGTTGTTCAGTTTCCATGTAGTTGAGCAGTTTTGAGTGAGTTTCTTAATCCTGAGTTCTAGTTTGATTGCACTGTGGTCTTAGAGACAGTTTGTTATTATTTCTGTTCTTTTACATTTGCTGAGGAGAGCTTTACTTCCAACTATGTGGTCAATTTTGGAATAGGTGTGGTGTGGTGCTTAAAAAAATGTATATTCTGTTGATGTGGGGTGGAGATTTCTGTAGATGTCTATTAGGTCCATTTGGTGCAGAGCTGAGTTCAATTCCTGGGTATCCTTGTTAACTTTCTGTCTCGTTGATCTGTCTAATATTGACAGTGGGGTGTTAAAATCTCCCAATAGTATTGTGTGGGAGTCTAAGTCTCTTTGTAGGTCACTCAGGACTTGTTTTATGGATCTGGGTGCTCCTGTATTGGGTGCATATATATTTAGGATAGTTAGCTCTTCTTGTTGAATTGATCCCTTTACCATTATGTAATGGCCTTCTTTGTCTCTTTTGATCTTTGTTGGTTTAAAGACTGTTTTATCAGAGACTAGGATTGCAACCCCTGCCTTTTTTTGTTTTCCATTTGCTTGGTAGATCTTCCTCCATCCTTTTATTTTGAGCCTGTGTGTGTCTCTGCACATGAGATGGGTTTCCTGAATATAGCACACTGATGGGTCTTGACTTTTTATCCAATTTGCCAGTCTGTGTCTTTTAAATGGAGTATTTAGTCCATTTACATTTAAAGTTAATATTGTTATGCGTGAATTTTATCCTGCCATTGTGATGTTAGCTGGTTATTTTGCTCCTTAGTTAATGCAGTTTCTTCCTAGCCTCGATGATCTTTACAATTTGGCATGATTTTGCAGTGGCTGGTACCGGTTGTTCCTTTCCATGTTTAGTGCTTCCTTTAGGAGCTCTTTTAGGGCAGGCCTGGTGGTGACAAAATCTCTCAGCATTTTCTTGTCTGTAAAGTATTTTATTTCTCCTTCACTTATTAAGCTTAATTTGGCTGGATATGAAGTTCTGGGTTGAAAATTCTTTTATTTAAGAATGTTGAATATCGGCCTCCACTCTCTTCTGGCTTATAGAGTTTCTGCCGAGAGATCAGCTGTTAGTCTGATTGGCTTCCTTTTGTGGGTAACCCAACGTTTCTTTCTGGCTGTTCTTAACATTTTTTCCTTCATTTGAACTTTGGTGAATCTGACAATTATGTGTCTTGGAATTGCTCTTCTCGAGGAGTATCTTTGTGGCGTTCTCTGTATTTCCTGAATCTGAATGTTGGCCTGCCTTGCTAGATTGGGGAAGTTCTCCTGGATAATGTCTTGCAGAGTGTTTTCCAACTTGGTTCCATTCTCCCCGTCACTTTCAGGTACACCAATTAGACGTAGATTTTGTCCTTTCACATAGTCCCATATTTCTTGGAGGCTTTGTTCATTTCTTTTTATTCTTTTTTCTCTGAACTTCCCTTCTCACTTCATTTCATTCATTTCATCTTCTATCACTGATACCCTTTCTTATAGTTGATCACATCGGCTCCTGACACTTCTGCATTCTTCACGTAGTTCTCGAGCCTTGGCTTTTAGCTCCATCAGCTCCTTTAAGCCCTTCTCTGTATTGGTTATTCTAGTTATACATTCATCTAAAGTTTTTTCAAAGTTTTTAACTTCTTTGCCTTTGGTTTGAATTTCCTCCTGTAGCTCGGACTAGTTTGATCGTCTGAAGCCTTCTTCTCTCAACTCGTCAAAGTCATTCCCTGTCCAGCTTTGTTCCATTGCTGTTGAGAAACTGCGTTCCTTTGGAGGAGGAGAGGCGCTCTGCTTTTTAGAATTTCCAGTTTTTCTGCTCTGTTTTTTCCCCATCTTTGTGGTTTTATCTACTTTTGGTCTTTGATGATGGTGATGTACAGATGGGTTTTTGGTGTGGATGTCCTTTCTGTTTGTTAGTTTTCCTTCTAACAGACAGAACCCTCAGCTGCAGATCTGTTGGAGTTTGCTAGAGGTCCACTCCAGACGCTGTTTGCCTGGATCTCAGCAGCAGAGGCTGCAGAACAGCGGATTTTCGTGAACCACGAATGCTGCTGCCTGATCGTTCCTCTGGAATTTTTGTCTCAGAGGAGTACCCGGCCATGTGAGGTGTCAGTCTGCCCCTACTTGTGGGTGCCTCCCAGTTAGGCTGCTTGGGTTCAGGGGTCAGGGACCCACTTGAGGAGGCAGTCTGCCCGTTCTCAGATCTCCAGCTGCATGCTGGGAGAACCACTACTCTCTTCAAAGCTGTCAGACAGGGACACTTAAGTGTGCAGAGTTTACTGCTGTCTTTTTGTTTGTCTATGCCCTACCCCCAGAGGTGGGGCCTACAGAGGTAGGCAGGCCTATTTGAGCTGTGGTGGGCTACACTCAGTTTGAGCTTCCCAGCTGCTTTGTTTACCTAAGCAAGCCTGGGCAATGGCAGGCACCCCTCCCACAGCCTCGCTGCCGCCTAGCAGTTTGATCTCAGACTGCTGTGCTAGCAATCAGTGAGAATCCATGGGCATAGGACCATCTGAGCCAGGTGCAGGATATAATCTTCTGGTGTGCCGTTTTTTAAGCCCATTGGAAAAGCGCAGTATTAGGGTGGGAGTGACCTGATTTTCCAGGTGCTGTCTGTCACTCCTTTCTTTGACTAGGAAAGGGAACTCTCTGACCCCTTGCACTTCCTGAGAGAGGCAATGCCTCGTCCTGCTTTGGCTTATGCACGGTGTGCTGCACCCACTGTCCTGCACCCACTGTCTGGCACTCCCTAGTGAGATGAAACTGGTACCTCAAATGGAAATGCAGAAATCACCCGTCTTCTGCGTTGCTCACGCTAGGAGCTGTAGCCTGGAGCTGTTCCTATTCGGCCATTGTGGCTCCCTCGACTTTTAGTTTTAGTAATTTATGTACTTATTACTGATTTTAATTGGTTTACGTCAACTTGGTGCTTTCCATGTCTTCACAATTCTGCTGTGCCTTTTATTCTTTTTTTTTAAAGAAGTATGCTGTGATTTACCTTTTACTTTATATTTAGTTTTTAATTGAGACATGATATTTGTGCATATGTATAGGGTACATGTGATATTTTGATACATGCATAGACTGTGTAATGATCAAATCAGGGTATTTGCAGTGTCCATCAACTCAAGTATTTATTCTTTCTATGTGTAGGGAACATTTCAAGCCCTGTCTTCCAGCTATTTTGAAACATATAATAATTGTTAAGCATAGTCACCCTACTCTGCTACAGAACATTAGAACATATTTATTCTATTTAACTGTATGTTGGTACTCATTAACCAAATTCTTTTTATCTGCCCCTCACCCCTCATTCCTATCCTCTGGTATCAATCATTATACCCTCTTCCTCAATGAGATCAACTATTCTAGTTCTCTTACAAATGAGTACATGCGATATTTGCCAGTCTGTGCCTGGCTAATTTCACTTACCATAATGCCCTTCAGTTTTATCTATGCTGCTGCAAATGATGTAATTTTATTTTTTTGGCCAAATAGTATTACATTGTGTATGTATACTGCATTTTTATCATCCATTCATTTGTTGATAGACACTTAGGTTGATTTCATATCTTTGCTCCTGTGAGTACTGCTGCAATAAACATGAAAGTGAAAGTTATCTTTTTTGACATACTGATGACTTTTCCTTGGATAAATTTCCAATATAGAGATTACAGTATCATGGGATAGTTCTACTTTTCGCTTTTTGAGAAATCTTCACACTGTTGTCTATAGTGGCGGTACTACACCATGTTTCACTCATTTACCATTTCTGTACATTAGGGAGCCAAATTGGGCTTAAGGCCAGTCCTGGCTTTGCAGGCGACTTAACTTCCCTCTCCTTTCTTTTTTTTTTTTTTTTTTTTGCTGGAGGTGTTTCCAGTCACTTCTCTGTTGAATTTCAGTGTTTTTTCTTAGATGGTCTATTCAAAGCATGATTCTTTTCTTACTATTTTGGTTCTTCTTTCATGAGGAGAGGAGGACTGAAGCCTCAAGTCAGCCGTCTTGAAGCCACTCCCATCTTCTGTGTCTTTTACATGGATATGCCATTTGTTTCATATCTTTTTAACCCATTTAACTGAGTTTACTTTATGGTAGTATTTTTTTTTAACTTATAGTTCTCAGAAAATATTTGTTAAGTGAATTAATAAATGTTAAGGGAGTTATGATATATTCAAGGTAACCTCACTATATAGAAGGCTGTGATATATAGAACAAATAAAAATGTTTAAATGATTTAAAGAAGTGAAGCATACCGGGAAGCAATATTGAGGAGGTTGCTAGAAATGTGAAGTTAGACCAAGAGAGTAGGTATAGTTCTGGATGTGGATTCATGAGTCATTTGCAGCGAAGTAATAAGGAAGTAGTGAAAAAGGCAAGAATCGCTTTGAGGCAGACACTGAGAAAAGTCAAGAAACACAGTAAGAGGGGAGAACTTTGGTCAAATTAAATAAGTTCATCTTAGCCTGTATATTCAGGTGCAGTGTTTAGTAAAGTTGATAAAATAGCTTCTGTAAGTCAATTCTGAATGCCAAAAATACCTTTATTTTTAATTCTTTGCATACGAGATGTAAAAATAATGATAAATGCAAGATGTATATTTATATCTCTTATTATTGATGAGAAAATGGAGGCTCAGAATGATAAGTAATTTCCCCAAGGTTTTAAAGTAGAACTTCAATTCACATTGGGCAAATTCCAAATTGTATCTTGTGAAATTTTTAGCACTAATTTTCTGTGGTATGATTTCATCTGTGAGTTGCTTTGTGTTCCCATAAATGAGGGCACACTATTATAGTTTCCATGCATTTGTCAATGGTTCTGATAAGCCTTTCAGTAAAGATATCTATTTAATTTTGCCTGATGCAGTTTTCCCCAAATGTGCCTGCTCATGGACACTTTCCGAATAATATCTGCTGCACTACAACAAGCGACTTCCAACAATGGAGAGCCTGCATTGACATCTTTAGGGAATGAAATTTTCTATTCTGGCACAGATATTTCACAAGGGGGTCATTGTGGCCAGCTTTTTTGAATAGTATGTATTCATTTTTATATATAGAGAGAAAAATGAGGTCTCAAATAATGCTGAGCTATACTTATTTGAGAACTGACTTTTCTGAATAGGTAAACACAGACTTAGCTAGGTCTTATATTCTGGCTGATATAAAATAAAATGATTTAAAATGCATGTCTCACCATCCCCAGCATTCATAAAAATACCAGCTTCTTTTCTTATTAGAGAAGTTAATTTGATAATTATATCAGTTTTCACTGTCTCAGTGAGTGATATGTTTCGACTGTGTCTCAAAGCAAATCCCATCTTGAATTGTAATTCCTATAATCCCCATGGGATGTGGGAGGGACCAGGTGGAGATAATTGAATTATGGGGGTAGATTCACCTATCCTGTTCTCCTGATAGAGTTTATTCTCACGAATGGATGTGTTTGTTTCCCCTTCTGCCATGATTGTAAGTTTCCTGATGCCTCCCATCCAAGCTGAACTGTGAGTTAATTAAACCTCTTTCCTTTATGAATTACCCAGTCTCAGGTATGTCTTTATTAGCAAGGTGAGAACAAACATCATAAATTTGTACCACAAAGAGTGGGGTGCTGCTGTAATGATACCTGAAAATGTGGAAGCGACATTGGAACTGGGTAATAGGCAGAGGTTGGAACCATTTGTAGGACTCAGAAGAAAACATGAAAACGTGGAAAGCTTGGATCTTCCTAGAGACTTGGACGGCTCAGAAGACAGAAAGCCCTGGGAAAGTGTGGGACTTCCTAGAGACTTGTTGAATAGTTTTGACCAAAATGCTGATAGTAATATGGACAATAAAGTCCAGGCTGAGGTGGTCTCAGATGGAGATGAGGTACTTCTTGGGAATTGGAGTAAAGATCACTCTTGCTGTGCAAAGAGACTGATGGCATTTTGCCTCTGCCCTAGAGCTCTGTGGAACTTTGAACTTGAAAGAGATAATTTGGGGCATCTGGAAGAAGAAATTTCTAAGCAGTAAAGTGTTCAAGAGGAAGCACAGCATTAAAGTGTAGAAAATTTGCAGGCTGTCAATGTGACAGAAAAGAAAAACCCATTTTCTGGGGGAAATTTAAGCCCACCACAGAAATTGCATAAGTAATGAGGAGCCAAATGTTAATCACCAACACAATAGACAAAATGTCTCCCGAGCATGTTAGAGACCTTCAAGGCAGACCTTCCCATCACAGGCCCAGAGGCCTAGGAGGGAAAACTTGTTTTCTGAGCAGCCCAGGGCCCCCCCTGCTCTGTGCAGCCTCAGGACTTGGTGCTCTGCATCCCAGCTGCTTCTGCTCCAGCCATGGCTAAAAGGGACCAAGGTACAGCTCAGGCCATTTCTTCAAAGGGTGCAAGCCCCAAGCCTCTGCAGCTTCCATGTGGTGTTGGGACTTTGGGTACACAGAAGTCAAGAATTGAGGTTGGGGAATCTATGCCTAGACTTCAGAGGATGTATGGAAATACCTGGATGTCCAGGCAAAGGTGTGCTGCAGGGTAGAACCCTCCAGAAGAATCTCTGCTAGTGCAGTTCAGAAGGGAAATATGGGGTTGGAGCCTCCACACAGAGTCCCCACTGTGGCACTGCCTAGTAGATCTGTGAGAAGAGGGCCACTGTTCTCCAAACGCCAGAATGGTAGATCCACCACCACCTTGCACCTTGTACCTGTAAAAGCCACAGACAGTGCCAGCCTGTGAAAGCAGCCAGGAAGGGGGGGCTGTACCCTGCAAAGCCACAAGGTTGGAACTGCCCAAGGCTGTAGGAGTCAACCTCTGGCATCAGCATGACATGGATGTGAGACATAAAGTCAAAGGATATCATTTTGGAACTTTAAGGTTTAATAACTGCTCTACTGGATCTTGGACTTGCATGAGGCTTGTATCCCCTTTGATTTGGACAACTTCTTCCATTTGCAATGGATGTATTTACCCAATGCCTGTACTGCCATTGTATCTAGGAAGTAACTAATGTGCTTTTGATTTTACAGGCTCGTAAGTGGAAGGGACTTGCCTTGTCTCAAATGAGACTTTGGACTTGGATTTTTGAGTTAATGCTAGAATGAGTTAAGGCTTTTGGGGACTGTTGGAAGGGCATGATTGTGTTTTGAATTGTGAGGACATGATTTTGTTTTGAATTGTGAGGACACGAGATTTGGAAGGAGCCAGCGGCAGAAAAATTTGATTTGGCTTTGTCCCAACCCAAATATCATCTTGAATTTTAGTTTCCATAATCCCCACATGTCATGGGAGGGACCAATAGAGATAATTGAATCATGGGGCTATTTTCCCCCATCCTGTTCTTTTGATAGTGAGTTCTCACAAGATCTGATGGTTTTATCAAGGGCTTCCCCCTTTGCTGGGCACACATATTTTTCCTTGCCACCACCATGTGAAGAAGGATGTGTTTGCTTCTCCTTCTGCCATGACTGTAAATTTCCTGAGGCCTACCATTCATGCTGAACCATGAGTCAATTAAACCTCTTTTCTTTATAAACTACCCAGTCTTAGTTATGTCTTTATAAACAGCAAGAGAATGGAACAATACAGTGAGTTTCCTTCTGATATGAATGGCTGTCTCCAACGCTAAGATACATCTTTTTTAATACATTGTCTTTTCAACATTCTTAATCACATGGAAGTGAATTCTTGGAGATATTTTTATTAAATATGAACAAATATGTATATATTTGTATATGTACATATATACACATATAGATTTAATAAATTGCAATTGAAAGTTTATTTAACTTGAGAGAGAATCTTCTCACTGCTCTAAAAGAGGATTCCATCAAACATTCCCATTTTGCAGATGGAGACCTGCAGAGTCAGAAACTTGAGACGTTTGTCTATACTTACAGAAATAAATTGGCAGACGTTTTCTGAGTCAATAAACCCAAGTAGGTTTCCAACTTAAGTCTTTTCTAATTCAGGTAATCCTCACCAAAACATGAAGATATGGGTACTATTGTTATCTCCATTTTAAAGATAGGAAAACTGAGAGGTATATTAAATTACCTAAAATATGTTGCTATTAAAGAAATGATCTAGTATGAAAATTCAGAAAATGTGGTTCCATAATGTACACTTTTAGCCACTACACAGTAAAACCATGATTTTACCCATCACCTTTTTGTCTTGTGGCATTGGAACAAAGAAGCTGATATAAAGAAGATCTATTTAGCTTAAAATTACTAAGATTGCTTATGATAGTTTCTGGCCGTCTTTTAAGAGAAGGTGTTGTTTTGTTTGACTCAAAGTAGTTTAAATATATAAACAAAGTAGAATAATTTTTAAACACGAATATGTGGTGGTTTTCTCATGCTGATACATGAGAGTTGCTAGTCTCAAATGTTCACTAAGCCTCTGCAAAATTTTCAGCCATCAAACAAATATATTCATTATAATGATTTACTTTGTGAATCTTACTGAGTCAGAAACAGAGCCACAGATATTTCTAAAATATTTTTAAAACTAGTCACAGTGGTGCACACCTGTAGTCCCAGTTACTTGGAAGCCTGAGGCAGGATGGCTGCTTGAGGCCAGGAGTTTGAGGCTATAGTGTTCTATGAACATGCATGTCAATAGCCACTGTACTCTAGCCTGGGCAACATAGAAAGACCCCATCTCAAAAATAAATTTAAAAATACAAAACAATTTTTAAATGCTTAAAAATATTTTCAGTTGATAGAAAAATAAACATTTAAAGTCAGAGATGCACTTAATCAAAAATTTTATTTAACCGGAGTTCTGTTCCGTCTCTGCTGGCCCTTTTCTCACCTCTTACAACACACAGGATTAGTAATTTTGAGTCAACTTGATTTGCAACCCATATTTCTCACTTTGTAGCTATGGGTAATTTGTTCATTTTCTTTGATTTTCAATCTTTTCACTTACAAAATTCAAGTTTTTATACTTTCTTTACCAGATATTTTGGGGACTAATTGGAATCATCTATGTAAAACATCTAACTGCTATAAAATCTGTTCCTAGGGCTGGTCTCAGGTAAACTTCAATATACGCTAGCTCTTTTTCAAGTCATTTTGGAAAATTGATATTTGACCATCAATTGAGATAAGCATGTGAAAAATCTTTTATTAATAATATTCATATATATGTTTGTAAATTAGGTTACACTCAATTACATCTTTTTTATTTTGCTTGATGAGTCAGTAAGATTCTATAAAAATATTTTAAATTTTAAAATATTTCTTGCTAAAAATAAGGCTGACCACAATTGTGGTAAATAAACCTTCACATAATTTGTAATATAGCAAGGAGTTTCAAAAATACATTCTCAATGAAGAATCCTTTTTCCTTGTCAAAGTAAGTCATTGAATGGTATCTAGAAATATAATAATGTTTGTTTCTGTGTTTAATGTTTATTCTGGGGGTAAAGTATAGGGAAAACGCTATTAAAAATATTTATTGATATCACCTTTGTAAAGACACCAAAAAATAGAAAAGCGAAATTAATGCCAAATTATGCCAAAAGGCACAAGTTGAATTTCAGGTTTCAGTTTCTGTTTCCAAGCTGAAGTAAAAGTTAATGATTTAGCACATTGTGGTGTTATAATATATATTGGTTTTTGTCCATGATTCCCGGCTTATAACTCCCTCAGCCCTTGATACAGTCTTTTGTTATAATGTTGTGTGTCTTAGGCCTCATGGGAAGGTCCTTGACGTTCTCCTGCCTTCCTTTGACTCTTATGTTTCCCCTCCTTTCTGATTGTGGGTCTTAAGATTTTCCCATGAGAGAGTTGCCCCCTATGGGAGAAGTAATACCGATGTCATGAAGCTTTCATAAAAACCCAGGAGGAAGGATTTAGCGAGCTTCCAGATAGCTGAACACATGGAGGTTCCTGGAGGGTGGTACACCCAGGGAGGGCATAGAAGCTCTGTCTCTTCCCCCACACCTTGCCCTATGTGTATCTTCATCTGTATTCTTTGCAATATCCTTTAAAATAAATGGGTAAATGGTTAAGTGTTTCCCTGAGTTCTATGAACTGCTCCAGCAAATTAATCAAACCCAGAGAGAGTGTCATGGGAACTGCCAGGCACGTCTGTGTGAAGAGACCACCAAACAGGCTTTGTGTGAGCAATAAAGCTTTTTAATCACCTGGGTGCAAGTGGGCTGAGTCTGAAAAGATAGTCAGCGAAGGGTGGTGGGATTATTATTAGTTCTTATAGGTTTGTGATAGGCAGTGGAGTTAGGAGCAATTTTTTGTGGGTAGGGTGTGGATCTTACAAAGTACTCTCAAGAGTGGGGAGAATATTACAAAGTATCTTCTTAAGTGGGGGCAGGATATTACAAAGTACCTTCTCAAGGATGGGGAGGGTGTATTGTCACAAAGTCAATTGATCAGTTAGGGTGGAGCAGGAACAAATCACAATGGTGGAATGTCATCAGTTAAGGCAGGAACTGGCTATTTTCTTTTGTGGATCTTCAGTTGCTTCAGTTCATCTGGATGTATACTGCAGGTCACAGTGGGTATGATGGCTTAGCTTGGGCTCAGAGGCCTGACATTCCTGTCTTCTTATATTAGTAAGAAAAATAAAACAAAATAGTGGTGAAGTGTTGGGGCAGCAAAAATTATTTGGGGGTGGTATGGAGAGATAATGGGTGACGTTTCTCAGGGCTGCTTTGAGTGGGATTAGGAGCAGTGTGGGAACCTGCAGTGGGAGAGATTAAACTGAAGAAAGATTTTGGGGTGGGGAGTGACACTGTGGAGTTGTTAGAAGGAGTATTTGTCATATAGAATGATTAGTGATGGCCTGGATGCGGTTTTGTAAGAATTCAGAATCTAAACGGAAGACACAAGGTCTGAATAAGAGAAGGAGAAAAACAGGTATTAAAGGACTAAGAATGGGAGGACCCAGGATATCCAATTAGAGAGCACCCAAGGGGGTTCAGCATAATTATTTTATTGGTTGGCAAGTTGTTGGGCTCTATCTTTGAGTTTTTTTTATGTTGTCATATATCAGGCCAGATTGATTTACTTAAAAACAGCACTCTTCATTTAAAAATATTCAGTCTTCCTTTCACAGCAGTGAGTAAGTCGAGGCCTCAGCAATTTTGGAGGAAAGAGAAATGCAGAGCCAGCAATTGTTTGTTAAAGAAGGACTAGAAACAACTAGAAGAGAGTGAGTGAGATTGATAGTGTGGTGGAGATAGCTGGGGAGAGGTAGAGGATGGAGAATAAGAGTGAGTATAAAAGTAAAGAATAGGACTTCATCAGGGTGAAAGTATTGGAAGGTACACTGTCAACAAAGATCATCTATCCACTCCAAGAAGGAGTCAACAGTGTTGGATTGGGGATAGTACCAGGAGATATCCGCTACAATGGTTTGGAGGAAAAGTGTAAACTAGCAGTGTAAACAGGGGCAGGGCATTTATGAGTAGTTGAGAATGATGAATAGGAGTATGACTAGACAGAAGATAGTAGGGATGACCAATATTTGGGGTGCAGTCCAAGTAGTGGGGATGACTGCATAAAGCCCTGTTGTAAAGAGTAGGGTAAGGAAGAAAAGACTTAATTAAAATGAAAGGATCTATTAGGCTTATAAGGGTTACTATTATCCTTTAGGAATGTGAGTGAGTTTGAGGGAAGTAGGAGAGAGTACTTGCAACTTCCAGGAGGAAGAGGAGAAATCAGGCTGGCTGGCTGACAGGCTCAGCTTTACTCTGGAACAATGAACCTAATGGCTAGGTGGGGGGGTCCTGCAGACGAACAGCCATTGGGGTACTATAGATGACTAAATGGGGTCCAATCCATCGAGGTTGTAGAGTTTGAGGGGTCAGATTCTTAAGAACTGACTGTCCAGCTAGGGTGTTTTCATATGGCTGGGAATCTGGAGTAGGCAAGAGGAGATTAGCAGCCTGGCAAATTTCCTGTCTAGCCTGCTGGAGGACTGGAAGATAGTCGCCTAGAGGGCTGGTGTCTGTGACGAGGTTGGGGCTGAGCAAGAAAGTACGTCCAAATAAAAGTTCAAACGGACTGTACCCTGTAGCATCTCAAGGACAAGCTCTAATTCTGAGAAGGGCAAGAGGTAAAAGTACTGTCCACTCCTTTTTAAGTTGGAGGCTGAGTTTGGTGAGATGTGTCTTTAAAAGACCATTAGTCCATTCTACCTTTCCTAAAGATTGAGGATGGTAAGGGGTATGAAGTTTCCACTGAATATCAAGAGCCTGAGAAACTGCTTGGGCAATTTGACTAATAAAGGCTGGCCCATTATCAGACTGTATAGAGGTAGGAAGGTCAAACCAAGGAATTATGTCTGACAGAAGGGAAGAAGTGACCGTGGTGGCCTTCTCAGACCCTGTGGGAAAGGCCTCTACCCATCCAGTGAACATGGCTACCCCAGACCAAGAGAGATTTTAGTTTCCTGACTCGGGGCATGTGGGTAAAGTCAATTTGCTAGTCCTGCACAGGGCAAAT
This sequence comes from Symphalangus syndactylus, assembly GCF_028878055.3. Classification (NCBI taxonomy): domain Eukaryota; kingdom Metazoa; phylum Chordata; class Mammalia; order Primates; family Hylobatidae; genus Symphalangus; species Symphalangus syndactylus. Next base: position 30,962,498 of record NC_072428.2, on the reverse strand, counting down.
CCCCAAGCTTGATGTATAGGGAAGGGAGGGGGCTTGAACAATCCCTGAACAGTAGTAGAATAGCAGATGGAACACTGAGAAGTGATTTCCTTGAGGATAGATTTCCATGATGGAAAGGAAATGAGAGGTTCTAAGAAATGGGCTAGCCACTTGTAACCTACATGGAAGAGGTTATGAAATGATGACAGAATAGAATAAGACTATGAGGCTGGAAGGAGATATTTTCCTTGGTCTAAGAACGATTTGCCTTGTATGGGAAGACATTAATAGGTGGAAGTTTCAGTGGGAGAGTAGGTGGGAGTGACTGATGTGAAGGAGAAAAACTGGCCCTGAGGGACAGAAGTTGGACAGCTAGCTGCTTGCCTAGCCACCTTATCAGCATAAGCGTTGCCATGAGCAATGGGATCTGACGCCTTTTGGTGGCCCTTGCAGTGAACGATCCCAGCTTCCTTTGGAAGTAAAGCGACCTTGAGAAGAGTTTTTATTAAAGAAGCATTAATAATGGAGGACCCTTGGGTAGTGAGGAAATCTTTTTCTGCCCATATAACAGCATGGTGGTGCAGGGATATGGAAGGCATATTTATAGTCAGTATAAATATTGACGTGTAGTCCCTTTGCAAGAGTGAGTGCCCAAGTTAAGGCAATGAGTTTGGCTTGTTGAGAAGTAGTGGAGGGGGTGCAGAGTGGTAGCCTCAAGGATAGATGTGGAAGATACTATAGCATAGCCTGCCTTTGCTGCTGAGTGTCCATTAGGCCTGGTGGAACTGACATCAATAAAACAAGTTTGATCAGGGTGAGGAACAGGAAAGAAGGAAACATGGGGAAAAGGAGTGAATGTCAGGTGGGTCAGAGAGATACAGTCATGGGGGTCAGATGTAGTATCAGGAATAATGCGGGAGGCCGGATTGAAGTCCCAGCCAGGACCAATGGTAATTGTGGGAGACTCAACAAAGAGTGAGTATAGCTGAAGGAGCCGGGGGGCAGAAAGTGTATGTGTCAAGTGTGAAGAAGAAAATAAAGAAAATAGATTTGGGAAGTTATGAGAACTGTAGAGAGTGAGTTGAGCATAGTTTGTGATTTTGAGGGCCTCTTAAAGTATTAAAGCAGTGACAGTCACCACACCCAGATATGAGGGCTGGTACAAAACAGTAAGTTCAAGTTGTTTGGACAGAAAGGCTATAGGGCACAATCCCAGCTCTTGTGTAAGAATTATGACTGCACAGTCCTGTACTTTGGCTGTGTGTAATGAAAAGGGTTAGGATGAGTTAGGGAAAGCTAGTGTGGGAGCAGATTCTAGGGCTGTTTTTTAAGGAATGGAAAGGGGAGTGGGGAAAGGATTTAGGATTTATAGGGTCAGCTAGGTTAATCTAGAACAGAATAATGGGTTGTGGAGAGAGGTATTGAGAATAGGAGAGTATATGGGTTTGGCACCACAGGGCGGATAGGCAAGACAATTTGATTCATAAGGTGAACTAACCTGTAAGATTTGTCCAGTTTTTGGACAGGTAAAATGGAGGAATTGTAAGGAGAGTTTATAGGCTTTAAAAGGCCACGCTAACAGGCGAGTGATAACGGGCTTTAATCCTTTTAAAGTGTGCTGTGGGATGGGATATTGGTGTTGAGCAGAGTAAGGGTGATTAGGTTTTAATGAGATGGTATGGGGTGCATGATCAGTCACCAAGGAGGGAGTAGAGGTGTACTATAATTGTGGATTAAGGTGGGAGGATACAAGGGGAGGATGTGAAGGAGGCTTTGAACTGGGGAAAAAGGTGGCAGTGAGGTGTGGCTGTAGCTCAGGAATAGTCAGGGTACCAGATAATTTTGTTAAAATGCCTTGACCTAATAAGAGAACTGGGCAGGTGGGGATAACTAAAAAGGAGTGCATAAAAGAATGTTGTCCAAGTTGGCACCAGAGTTTGGGAGTTTTAAGAAGTTTAGAAGCCTGGCTGTCAAAACCCACAACAGTTATGGGAGCAAGGGAAACAGGTCCTTGAAAAGAATGTAATGTGAGTGGGTAGCCCCTGTATTGACTAAAAAGGGGACGGACTTACCCTCCACTGTAAGAGTTACCCGAAGCTCGGCATCCGTGATGGTCCAAGGGGCCTCTGAGGTGATCTGGCAGTGTCAGTCTTCAGCCATTAAGCTGAGCAGATGTGGGAAGGAGTCAGTCAGACAGCCTTGGGCCAGAGCTCTAGGGGCTCTGGGAGTGGCTGCCAGATGAGTTGGACAGTCCAATTTCCAGTGGGGTCCCACACAGATGGGACGTGGCTTAGGAGGAATCCCAGGCTGCAGGAATTCCTTGGCCCAGTGACCAGATTTCTGGCACTTGAAGCAAGATCCTGGGGAAGGAGGCCCTGGAGGAACACCTTGCCACTGCGGTTTTGGCGTTTTGAAGTTCTTGTGTGCTGGAGATGTGGCTGGGGTTTCTCTCACAGCAGAGCCAAGTAACTGCAACTTAGAAATATGTTGCCACTTGGCTGCCTGTTCTCTATTATTGTACACCTTGAAGATGAGGTTAATTAAGTCCTGTTGTGGGATTTGAGGGCCAGAATCTAATTTTTGGAGCTTTTTCTAATATTAGAAGTGGATGGGGTGATAAAACACAAATTGAGAATAAGACGGCCTTCTGGCCCCTCTGGGTCTAGGGCGGTAAAGCATCTAAGGGTTGTTGCCAAATGGGCCATGTACTGGGCTAGGTTTTTATATTTGATGAAAAACAGCCTAAATGCTAACTGACTTGGGAGAGATCAGATAAAGAAAAGGAACATTAACTTTGACTATGCCTTCAGCTCAAGCCACCTTTCTAAGAGGAAATTGTTGGGCAGGTGGAGGAGGACTAGTCATGGAATGAAACTGTAAGCCAGACTGGGTGTGAGAAGGGGAGGTGACAGAAGGATTATAGAGTGGCTGAGGAAGAATTGGGACCTAGCTCATCCTGGGAAGGAGCAGCCTGGGGAGGAGGGGAGAAGTCAGATGGGTTCGTAGAAAAGGAGGATTAAAAGGACTCAGAGTTTGGGGTGGAGACTGAAGGAACAGACAGGAGAGAAAGAAGAAAGATTTGGGATGAGTCGCATTGGGCACAGAGACTAGGGAGGGACTGATGTGTAAAAGAATGCCTGGACATCAGGCACCTCAGACCATTTGCCTATTTCACGAAAAGAATTATCTAGATCTTGTAGGATGGAGAAATGAAAAGTGCCATTTTCTGGCCATTTACAGCCATTATCAAATTTGTATTGGGGCCAAGTGGTGTTGCAGAAGAAAATAAGACGCTTAGGTTTTAGGTCATGTGAGAGTTGAAGAGGTTTTAAGTTCTTGAAAACACAGGCTAAGGGAAAAGGAGGAATGGAGGGTGGAAGTTTGCCTATAGTGAAGGAGGCAAGCCTAGAGAAAAGAAAGGGTAGAAACATGGACTGGGGGAGGTGGTACTTACCACCAAGGTGAAGGATCAAGGCAGGCGTCCCCACGGTGACCAGACACTTCTGGAATGTGGGTGAATAATCAGCCAGGCATTCCCGCAGTGATTAAACACCAAGGGAAGACTGTCCTCCCATGTCCATGACCGGCGCTGCCGTTTTGAGTTCACAGATAAAATGCATCTCCTCTGTCTCTACCAGAAAGGGAAAGGAACCAAAATTAAAGAAGGGAGAGATTGAAGGGTGAAGGGATAGCAAGAGAGATTGGAGAAGAGAGTGAAAAGACCGCTTGCCCGATTTGAAATTGGTGAGATATTCCTTGGACTGTTTTGTCTGAAGACCTGAGGTGATAGGTGGATCTCCTCACGGAGTGAGGGTGAGGACAGGGGGCTGGTCTCCCAAAGGAGTCTTTCTGTCCCAGGTCGTCAACACCAAATGTCATGTGCATCTATGTGAAGATATCACCAAACAGGCTTTTTGTGAGCAATAAAGCTTTTCAATCACCTGGGTGCAGGCAGGCTGAGTCACAAAAGAGAGTCAGCAAAGGGTGGTGGGATTATCATTAGTTCTTATAGGTTTGGGATAAGCGGTGGAGTTAGGAGCAATTTTTCTGTGGGCAGGGGGTGGATCGTACAGAGTACATTCTCAAGGGTGGGGAGAATATTACGAAATACCTTCTTAAGGGTGGGGGAGGATATTACAAAGTACCTTCTCAAGGATGGGGATGGTGTATTGTCACAAAGTCAATTGATCAGTTAGGGTGGGGCAGGAACAAATCACAATGATGGAATGTCATCAGTTAAGGCAGGAACTGGCTATTTTCACTTCTTTTGTGGATCTTCAGTTGCTGCAGGTCATCTGGATGTATACTGCAGGTCGCAGGGGATATGATGGCTTAGCTTGGGCTCAGAGGCCTGACAGGAACCTCAACTTGAAGCCCATTAGTCAGAAGCTCTGGAGACCTTGCAACTGTGTGTTTGAAGGGACAGTCCTGGTGACTAAGCCCTCATCCTCTGAGATCCAACACTACCTCTGGGTAGATAGTGTCCAAACTGAAAGACACCCAGCTGGAGCCTGCTTCTTGGTGTGTGGGGGAAAAAAACGCACATACATTTGGTTAGAGAAGTCTTCTGTGTTGAAGATGGTTGTGGAGTGAGAGTAGAGGAAAAACATGGTTTAAGGAGAATTTTTCCGATAAACACATTGGATGCTAATTTTTTTTAATTTTTATTTTTTGTAATTTTTAATTTGTGTGGATACGCAGTAAGTCTATGTATTTTTACTTAGAAAATTTGTTATGTTTAATTGATAGTGTTTATGAATGTCCAACATTAGAAGGGAAATTTTTAATACTAAACTACCTAATATTTATTTTGTGTTTGACCCTGGAAGGCAAAAAAAAGATCTTCTTTTGTATAGTTATAAAAGCTATGTATTAACCTTATAAATAAACCTTTCTAAGTTTAATCGGCTAAAGGCTTGCTTCTTTCTGCCTGGTTCTGGCTTCTTGTAAAATCATGTCTATTGGTGTCTCCATATGTATTTGCACATAAAGAAAATACATTTTCACCAGTTTAAAATTTATCCAACCCAGTTAAACTGAAATTTTAAAATCTGTGTTCCCTAACATTTTAGCAATATCAATGAAGAAACTGATACCAAAACTGTAAAGCTAATTCATTTTTGCCTCTTCAGATTTTAGAGATTCACGAAAAGAAAAAAAAATATTTTAATGGAAAAATGAAGAGTATTTAACAGAATATTTACTTAGTGTTATAATGTATATACATTTATTTATTTGTATATTTCTATTATGTATGCATTTAGTGTAATCAAAGGTAGATATTAATTTAAATGATTACAACATAAAATGAATTGCTAAATCTTATAATAATATAAGTGTTGACCTGGTTCAATCATAGAACTCTAAAAAATTGACCTCTTTCTTTACTACGAAAAAACATATGTTACTTTGAATTTTTAGCTTTTGAATGCAATTTTAAATTCATTCACTCATTAATCTATTCACTTATTTAATATCTATTAATTGCCAGGTATTTTTCTTGACTTTATATCACTGAACAAAATAGATAATTATCTCTGCACTTATGAAGTTGATATTCCATAAAAGGAAGAAATCTATAAATAATAATGCTAAAAATATGCAAATTATAAAGGAAGATTGAAAGTACATACATAAGTTAATCTAAAATAAAATTATTTTATATATTTATATAGCTATAGAGTGAATATATAATTATATATGATAACACATTAGTTTATAAGCAGGAAAAAAACCCTAAAATATTTTAAATAAGAAAGATCACATTCTATATTGGTTACTTAGAAATCATCTTAATTGTTTTTCAAGGAGAGTTTGGCCTCTGGAGTCCTAGAGCCCAGCAAGTCTAATATTCTAATTGGTGTGGAACCACAAGCTGGTGACCTTCCATTTATCCCTTTTTAAGAACTGTCTCACGGCATTTGAAGAAGAAGGAGAACTAACCTATGTCTTCAATTATACAAAATCTTCAGAAATTTATCCTAAGATTTGGATGTATTGCAAAATTCTTCAACATTTGTTGCAAACACCAGGCAAATAAATTACTTCTTCATCTTTTTTTACTGCCTGAGCACTTGTCCTCTAGATTTCTCTCACAACCCAAGTTTTATAACCAAAGTCTCCACTCAAATATCACCTTCTCAGGAACGTTTTTGCCACTATATTAAATGCAGCCCCTTTTCTTCAGTATTTTATGTCATGTTGTCTTTTATTTGCTTTTTAGCATTGAAACTTATTTACTTATTTAATTAATTTGTTGTTTATTTTATTTATTATTTATTTTTGTTTATTTTCTTGTTTATTGCTCCCATCCCCCTTGAGCCCAAATTCAGCTACCTGACAGATGATCTTCGTCTGGTTCATTCACAGATAAATCTCCAGGTTTGGCATAGTTGCTGGTACAGAGTACTTGTTCGATAATCCTCTATTGAATGAATGATGAGTGGCTCTAATTGTCCATGGTTAAAATATGAAGGAAGAGTTACACTTTAGTGGAATTATCATTTCAAAATTAAATGAAATTAAAGGAATTAACTTTTGGTGTAGGAAGAAAATGACTTAGTTTAGTCTTTAAGCCTGAATTGGTTGAGGATTTCAAATTCTGGCTTTGTCACTTACTAAGCATGTGTGCTTGAGAAATTGACATAAATTCTTTCTGCCTAAGTTTCCTTATCTATATAATGGTAACAATTGTAATATCTTAATTTTATAGAATGATTATAATTCTTATTCTTATGATTGTGCCTGTTAATATTATAAAAGGAATGAGATAGCAATTCCAATATAGTCATTAAAAATTGTGGCCAAAGATGTAATGGATATATGGTAAAGCAACTGCTCATATCTTCAATTAAACCAGCGTTGTCCTATATATTGTAGCTATTTTTAGAGACCCATTGAGGTTCATGATATTATACAAAAAAAAGAAAGAATGATGGCATACGGATAGGCCATATCACAGCTACTGAGTATAGGGCTACTGACATCCATATTCAATGGAAATTATCTAAAGTATCTGCAACACACTTATGTCTGGTGCCCCTCAGTTCTTTACTATGATCCTACTGATATCAAATGTCAGAAGGAAAGTTTGTACAACACAAATGTTCAATGTACTTTCCATTCTTTAATCTAAATTTATTAAGAAAAATGTTTTTGCTCCCTGAGTGAATAGTGTGAGTTAAATTTCATCTATACACATTATGTGATAGCACTTTAAAAATTCTTCTTAGCTTACTCATTTAGCAAAGTTTATATTAAACTTGTCCGACTTTATGAAAATAAATATTCCTTATTATACTTAGATAAATACGCTCATTTTACCTATGTGCAATTTCTCAGGAATCAACTGTGTCCGTTAAGTTATCTCATAAACACAGAGATCAGACTCAAGGCTGTCATAAAAAAAAATGAAGTCTCAAAAGAAAACTCATCCAAAAAGTAGGCATTTTTTTCTAGACCTGAGAAAATCCAGAGGCTCAGGAAAAAAGTGATCTTCGGAGTTGATATGTTTTTCAAATGCAACAGTATAAGAAGATAGAATTTTTATATAGAATGTCTTGTGTTGAATATTTCAGTCCATCTGTTATAGGTTGAATAATGTGGCCTCAAAATTCCATGTGAAGCCCTAAGCCCCAGAATATGACCTTATTAAGAAACATGATTGTTGCAGGTATGATAAGTTAAAATGAGCTCATTAAGGCAAAACCTTTGCCCAATATGACCAGTGCTCTTATGAAAGTGGAAATTTGTACAGAGATAAACACACACACACACATTGGGACAGAGTCCTGTGAAGATGAAAGTAGAGATCAAGGTGATGCTTCTGTAAGCCAAGAAATCCCAAAGATTTTCTTCAAACCACCATAGGCTAAAGGAGAAGCAAAAAACAGATCCTTCCTCACAACCGTCAGAAATAACCAATCCTGCTGACTCCTTGATCTTGAGCTTCTTGCTTCTACAACAGTAATGTGAGAAATGATTTTTGCTTAAACCACAGTTTTTGTTGTGGTACTTTGTAATGGCAGCCCTAGAAAGCTAATAATCCATCTAATGAACAGTGCTTAAAATACAAGATTTGGCAACCATCTTAGCTATAGACAAAAAAGCAGTCTATGTGGCATATGTCCTAGAACGGACCCTTCATAATTTTTTTTTCTTATTGGGCCAAATTGTCTCTATCACTGATTAATTCTTGGTTCTAAAGCAGTGACCTAGGACTTTTACTCTAATATATCCGCCAAGCCTAGCTAACATTTACTGAGTAACTATTACTTGAAAGTTATTGTGCTAGGTTCTTTCTCCATTATATTTAGGCACATTTTCTTCCTTAAGCAAACAAACAAACAAAAAACTGACATTAGTTAGCAAGACAAATGTAGGCAATGCCTTTAGTTTGAGAAAGAAAATCTACTTTATATCGAGGAATATGAGCCTTCTAAAGGGCTCCTACCTCATCAGCCTCAGAAAGGCATGAGAGACAACAGTCACCTGCCACTTTCTTCCTTGTGCTATGTAATCATCTCTTGAAGCTTCTTGTTATGTGAACTGTAGATTGACTGCTGCCCGTAAAGCTATAAATGAACCTAATTGTGTGTGTTTTTTTAAAAAAAATTATTTATTTTGAGACAGAGTCTCTGTCACCCAAGCTGGAGTGCAGTGGCACTATTTCAGCTCAGTGCAACTTCCACCTTCCAGGTCCAAGCAATTCTCATGCCCCAGTCTACTGAGTAGCTGGGATTACAGGTGCCCAATACCACGCCCAGCTAATTGTTTTATTCTTAGTAGAGATTGGGTTTTACCACGTTGGCTGATCTCAAACTTCTGACCTTAGGTGATCCTCCTGCCTCAACCTCCCAAAGTGCTGGGATTACAGGTATGAGCCACCGAGTCCGGCCCCAATGAACCTAATTGTTAACAGAAAATTCAAACTCTGTAAAATATTTCAAAGAGGTTTATTCTGAGCAAGTATGAATGACCATGGAGCAGAGAAATCATGCCCAGGGCAACTGGGTTACAGTTCTTTTAATACATTTTAGGAAGACAGGAGTTCTAGGCAAAGACAGAAACCAGTACATGAAAGGTATACATTGATTTGGCACAAAAAGGCAGAACATATTCAAGGGGAGGTGGGAAGGGCTTGTATAAGTCATAGGTGGGCTTTGGGGATTCTTTAGTTGACTATTGGTTGAGAAAGTTAAGCTATTTTCTAAAGATTGAAATAAACAGATAAAAAAACAGATAAAGACAATTTTCTCTAATTTTAATGGGGGCTGGGTTACCTCAGTCAAACTCTGAGGCTTCTTTATACGCATTTAGGGTTCCACAGAAAAGAATGTGACAAGCAATGATCTAGACAATATTGAAGATTTTCTAAGTCTTATATTGTATATTCATATAATTCTAAAGGTATAATGGAGCTGGTTTTATCTTCTCTTAGCAGATGAGAATAAATAATCCACTGAAAATACACACTAAACATCTGAATTATTTCCCTTGAATGAGAAAACCATCCTGGAAGTCAGGTTTAAACAAAAAGAGTATTATGTAAAGATAGTTTCTAAAATACTTTCAAGTGTTATATATTACAGTCTTTCCTCTAAATAGGAAAGATCATATGTCCTTGGACATTTTTGTCATCATTATTGTAAAATGTAAAATGAGGGGCCTTGTTATTCAGAGTGATGTGTCAAGTATTTCTATTTTCATAAAACCAGATTTATTCAAAATTTTTGTACCCAAAGGGACACTGATAGTCTCCTTTATTAGCACAATTAACAATTATTAGCATGAAGGGCAATTTTCTTGCCTTTCAGATAGATTCAAATCAATACTGGTGGGTAAAACATTCACAGCATTATCAAAACTGATACTGTAAGGACTTTCTAGAAACCAACTGTGTGGATTACTGAATGCTTTCAAAGAATTATATCCTTTATTTTAACATACTTATCCCCCTGTTTTCCATAAAAATTTATAATAAAAACCTTTAGACACATAGGATAGTTGAAAGAACCATGTATACACCACATATAATCTACAGTAAATACTTTGCTATATTTGCTTGAAGGTTTATGACATTTGCTAAAAATCACTAGTGGCTTGCCTGGGTGCAATGGCACATGTCTGTAATCCCAGCATTTTGAAAGGCCCAGGCAAGAGGATCACTTGAGCCCAGGAGTTTGAGATCAGCCTGGGCAACATAGTCTCTACAAATTTTAATTAATTAGGAAAGAAGGAAGAAAAAAATGAAGGAAGGAAGGGAGGGAGGGAGGGAGGGAGGAAGGAAGGGAAGGAAGGAAACACTGGTGACTTGTTCATAAAGCATATTTCTAACTCAAATGTTTCCAGTGCTATCTCTCAACTACAGAGGACAGTATTACCAGACTATTTTTTTTTTTTTCTGGCATAATGTTGTCCTCTCAAGTTTTCTAAAATGCCATCTCTTAATTTGTTACCCACCATTATTCACATGCATTCTTATCTTTTATTTGCCACCCACCTGAGGAAAAATCATTCCACAGTCCAAAAGTAAAGATAATGAGACCTCCTAGGCTTCCTAGGGAAACTATGGGATATTTTCTATGAATCAGCAAATACTAAGCTCTCGTCTTTCATGGTGAACAAATAACAGATTTACATAGAGTGAAAGGCTGGTCCATATACTCTGCCACAAAAGAAGGGGTTAGAATTTTTGGTGTTAAGAGAATTCCACTTCTTGTCCATCTCCTAAAAGGCCTACTGGAAACTGTCATGCACACAAGCTGATGGGTTTAGCTTAAAAACAAATCAATGAAACTAGGAGAGGAGAATTGAATCATGAATAATAAATATTTGATTATCTCATTGTTTGATATTCAGATGACACTTTAAATATTTCAGCTAAGTTAGATAAACTCAAAAATAAATTTGTCTTAACAGGTTATGAAATGATATCTAATGTAGTTTTATTTGCATTTCACTGATAATTAAGGATGTTGAGCATATTCTCATATACCTGTTGAGCATTTGCATATTTTTCTTAATAAATGTCTATTTGAGTCCTGTATTCATTTTTTAATTGGATGATATCTTGATTTTCAACTTTTTTATTTTTACTGTTGAGTTGGAGTTTCATATATATTTTGGATATTAACCCCATAGGTATATGGTTTGCAAATATCTTCTCTCATTCTGTAGGTGTATTAGTCTGTTTTCATACTGCTGATAAGGACATTCCTGAGACTGGGCAATTTACAAAAGGAAGAGGTTTATTGGACTTACAGTTCACATGACTGGGGAAGCCTCACAATCATGGTGGAAGGCAAGGAGGAACAAGTCACATCTTACATGAATGGCAGCAGGCAAAGAGAGCTTGTAAAGAGAAACTCTCAATTTAAAATGATCAGATCTCATGAGACCCATTCACTATCACAAGAACAGCATGGAAAGGACCCACCTTCATGATTCAGTCATCTCCCATCAGGTGCCTCACACAACATGTGGGAATTATGGGAGCTGCAAAAAGATTTGGGTGGGGACAGAGAGCTAAGCTCTATGGTTCCACCACTGGCCCCTTCCATATCTGATATTTTCACACTTCAATACCAATTTTGCCTTCCCAACAGGCCCCTTTTAAGTCTTAAATAGTTTCAGATTTAACTCAAAATTCCACAGTCCAAAGTCACATCCAAGACAAGGCAAGGCAAGTCCCTTCCACCTATGTAAAATCAAAAGCAATTTAGTTACTCTCTAGATACAATGAAAGCACAAGCATTGGGTAAATACAGCCATTCCAAATGGGAGTAATTGGCCAAAACAAAGGAGCTACAGGCTCCATGCAATTCCAAAATCCAGCAGGGCAGTCAAATCTAAAGCTCCAAAATGATCTCCTTTGATTCCATGTCTCAAATCCAGGTTATGCTGATGCAAGAGGTGGGTTCCCATAGTGTTGGGCAATTCCACCCCTGTGGCTTCGCAGGGTACAGCCTCACTCCTGGCCACCCTCATGGGCTAGCGTTGAATGTCTGTGGCTTTTCCAGTTGCATGGTGCAAGCTGACAGTGGGTCTACCATCCTGTTTGTAGGATGGTGGCCCTCTTCTCACAGCTTCACTAGGTGGTGCCCCAGTAGGGACCCTGTGTGGGTGGTCCCACTCCACATTTTCCTTCTGCACTGCCTTAGCAGAGGTTGTCTATGAAAAACCAAAAAAAGAGCCCACATTGCCAAGTCAATCCTAAGTCAAAAGAACAAAGCTGGAGGCATCATGCTACCTGACTTCAAACTATACTACAAGGCTACAGTAACCAAAACAGCATGGTACTGGTACCAAAACAGAGATATAGACCAATGGAACAGAACAGAGCACTCAGAAATAATACCACACATCTACAACCATATGATCTTTGACAAACCTGACAAAAACAAGAAATGAGGAAAGGATTCCCTATTTAATAAATGGTGCTGGGAAAACTGGCTAGCCATATGTAGAAAGCTGAAACTGGATCCCTTCCTTACATCTTATACAAAAATTAATTCAAGATGGATTAAAGACTTACATGTTAGACCTAAAACCGTAAAAACCCTAGAAGAAAACCTAGACAATACCATTCAGGACATAGGCATGGGCAAGGACTTCATGTCTAAAACACCAAAAGCAATGGCAACAAAAGCCAAAATTGACAAATGGGATCTAGTTAAACTAAAGAGCTTCTGCAGAGCAAAAGAAACTACTATCAGAGTGAACAGGAAACCTACAGAATGGGAAAAAAAATTTTGCTATCTACTCATCTGACAAAGGGCTAATATCCAGAATCTACAAAGAACTCAAACAAATTTACAAGAAAGAAACAACCCCACAAAAAGTGGGCAAAGGATATGAACAGACACCTCTCAAAAGCAGACATTTGTGCAGCCAACAGACACATGAAAAAATGCACATCATCACTGGCCATCAGAGAAATGCAAATCTAAACCACAATGAGATACCATCTCCCACCAGTTAGAATAGTGATCATTAAAAAGTCAGGAAACAACAGGTGCTGGAGAGGATGTGGAGAAATAGGAACACTTTTACACTGTTGGTGGGACTGTAAACTAGCTCAACCATTGTGGAAGACAGTGTGGCGATTACTCAAGGATCTAGAACTAGAAATACCATTTATCCCAGCCATCCCATTACTGGGTATATACCCAAAGGACTATAAATCATGCTGCTATAAAGACAGATGCACACATATGTTTATTGCGGCACTATTGGAACCAACCCAAATGTCCATCAATGATAGACTGGATTAAGAAAATGTGGCACATGTACACCATGGACTACTATGCAGCCATAAAAAAGGATGAGTTCATGTCCTTTGTAGGGACATGGATGAAGCTGGAAACCGTCATTCTGAGCAAACTATCACAAGGACAAAAAACCAAACACCGCATGTTCTCACTCATAGGTGGGAATTGAACAATGAGAACACCTGGACACAGGAAGGGGAACATCACCCACTGGAACCTGTTGTGGGGTGGAGGGAGGGGGGAGCGATAGCATTAGGAGATATACCTAATGTACCTGACGAGTTAATGGGAGCAGCACACCAACATGACACATGTATATATATGTAACAAACCTGCATGTTGTGCACTATACCCTAGAACTTAAAGTATAAAAAGAAAACCTCAAAAACAAAAACACAAAACAAAACAAAAACCCACTTCTATAGCAAACTTTTGCCTGGGAATCCAGGCATTTACATACATCTTCTGAAGTCCAGGTGAAGGTTCCCAGACCTCAATTCCTGACTTATGTGCACTGGCAGTCTCAACGCCACATGGAAGCTGCCAAGGCTTGGGGCTTGCACTCTCTGAAGCCATGGCCCGAGCTGTATCTTGGTCCCTTTCAGCCACTGCTGGAGCAGGTGGGAAGCAGAGACCAAGTCTCTGTCTTGCACACAGCAGGGGAACACTGGGCCTGGCCTACAAATCCACTTTTTCCTCCTAGACCTCTGGGCCTGTAATGGGAGGGACTGCCCTGAAGACCTCTGACATGTCCTGGAGACATTTTCCCCATTATCTTGAGGATTTACATTCAGCTCCTTGTTACTTATGCAGATTTCTGCACCAGGCTTGAATTTCTCCTCAGAAAACGGGATTTTCTTTTCTATCTCATTTTCAGGCTGCAAACTGTCCAAACTTTTATGATCTGCTTCCCTTTTAAAACTGAATATCTTTAACAGCACCCAAGTCACCTCTTGAATGCTTTGCTGCTTAGAAATTTCTTCACCAGATAGCCTAAATCATCTCTCTCAAGTTCGAAATTCCACATATCTCTAGGGCAGAGGCAAAATGCCACCAGTCTCTTTGCTAAAACCATAACAAGAGTCACCTTTGCTTCAGTTCCCAACAAGTTCCTCACCTCTGTCTGAGACCACCTCAGCCTGGATATCATTGTCCATATAATTATCACCATTTTGGTTAAAGCCATTCAACAAGTCTCTAGGGAGTTCCAAACTGTCCCATATTTTTCTGTGTTTTTCTGAGCCCTACAAACTGTTCCAACTTCTGCCTGTCACCCAGTTCCAAAGTCGCTTCTACATTATTGGGTATCTTTTCAGCAGTGCCCCACTCTACTGGTACAAATTTACTATATTAGTGCATTTTCAAACTGCTGATAAAGACATACCCTAGAGTAGGCAATTTACAAAGTAATGAGATTTATTGGACTTACAGTTCCACATGGCTGGGGAGGCCTCACAATCATGGCAGAAGGCAAGGAAGAGAAAGTCACATCTTACATGGACGGCAGCAGGCAAAGAGAGAGCTTGTGCAGAGAAACTTTTGTTTTTAAAACCATTAGATCTGATGAGACCCATCCACTATCCTAAGAACAGCATGGGAAAGACCCACTCCCATGATTCAATCATCTCTCACCAGGTCCTTCCCTCAATATGTGTAAATTATGGGAGCAACAAGATGAGATTTGGATAGGGACACGGAACCAAACCATGTCACTAGTCTACCTTTTCACTCTATTTCCTTTGCAGAGATTTTCAGTTTGACATAGTCCCATTTGTCTATTTTTCTTTTGGTTGCATGTACTTTTGGTGTCATATTCAAGGAATAATTGCCAAGATCAATAACAGAAAGCTTTTCTCCTATGTTTTATTCTTGGCAATTGATAACTTTAGGACTTATATTTAATTCTTTATATGTTGAGTTGATTTTCTGTATGGTATATGGTATAAGATAAAGGTTTAATTTCATTCTTTTGCATGTGGATATCCACTTTTCTCAAAACCATTTGTTACAGATTATTCATTCCCCAGTGTGCATTTCTGACACCCTTGTCAAGGATCAGTTGACTTTATACATGGGACTTCATTTCCGAGCCCTCCAGTTTCTTCCACTAGTGTATATGTCTGCTTTTATGCCAACATACTGTTTTTTGAAAGTTCATAAGCATTGGCAAGAATGTGGAAAATTAGAACCCTTGTACACTGTTGGTGGGAACACAAAATGGTGCAGTTGCTATGGAAAATTATATAAAAATTAAGTAAAAATATAATTACTATATGATCCAGCAATCCTACTTCTGGATATATATCCAAAATAATTAAAATTAGGATCTTAAAGAGATTTTGACACTCTGCCAATGGCAGCTGCCTAACTTAATATCACAAATAGCCAGGCGTGGTGGCTCACGCTTGTAATCCCAGTACTTTGGGAGGCCGAGGCGGGCAGATCACGAGGTCAGGAGATCGAGACCGCGATGAAACCCCGTCTCTACTAAAAATACAAAAAAAAATTAGCCGGGCGTGGTGGCGGGCGCCTGTAGTCCCAGCTACTTGGAGAGGCTGAGGCAGGAGAATGGTGTGAACCCGGGAGGCGGAGCTTGCAGTGAGCCGAGACTGCGCCACTGCACTCCAGCCTGGGCGACAGAGCGAGACTCCGTCTCAAAAAAAAAAAAAAAAAAAAAAAAAAAATCACAAATAAATGGTGGTGTTGGAATTCATGTCTATCTCAATCAAATCCCTTGTATTTTCCACAGCATCCTTCTCTCTATATAATGTCAGACAGAGAAATCCAATATGAATTTGGAAGAACAAACATCATTCATTATGTAAGAATAAGAACAAAAGCTGCTTACTCTGCTTTTGTCTTAAATGGTCCAGCTCCTCAGTGAGTAGCCACTCAGTATCTCTAAGACAGGTAGAAAGACAAATAACCTTCCGTCATGAGTTTTGCCTCCTTTTCTCTTTTAGGAAAATAAATAATGTGGCTAAGCATGTGATTATGGAGAAACAGTATGTATAACACAATGCAGGCTTTGGGGCCTTAATTTGAAATGTGGCAAGGTCTTTAAGCTTGCACAGCTTGCATCTTCATAGATAACATAAATAATAAGATTTATCTCATTTTCTTGTAGTGTGGACTGAATAAGATGAAGCGTCTAAATGGTCCCATGCAATAAGTATTTGATAGCAATTTTTTATTTTATTATTATTTTAGAGACAAGGTATCACTCTGTCACCCAGGCTGGAGTGCAGTGACTTGATCATAGCTCACTGCAGCCCCAAACTCCTGGCTCAAGCAATCCTCCTGCCACAACCTCCTGAGTAGCTAGCACTACAGGAACATACCATCATACCGAACTAATATTTTGTTTTTATTTTTGTAGAGACAGGGTTTGCTTTGTTGTCCAGGCTGGTCTCAAACTACTGGCCTCAAGTGACTCTCCTGCCTCAGCTTCCCAAAGTGCTGAGATTACAGGCATGAGCCACCATGTCCAGCCTCAAACTCTTTAAATAATATATTTCCACCTTTTATATAACTGCTAACCACTAAGATCTGGAATTTAACTAGGAAAGTTCTTGATTTTACATATTGAAATAAATTTTTCTAGTGTTGTAAAATCATTGGTGCAGTAATGTGATTTTCTTTTTTCTCAGAGAAGTACTGTGGGACACAGTAGCGGTCTTGCCACTTCTGTTAACATTTGTCTCGTTCTGCATGTGCCATTTCATTGGAACAGTATTCCTTAATCTTTGTTTCAAAGTCTGCCTCTGGCCTTGACTTCTGCTGTCCTTACTTTTCAAACTGGAACTGAACTTGCCTAATTTCTCAGGGCTAAATTTGTAAAGCCTATTCCCCTAGATCATAGCCCTGGGGTATTGACATTACCAAGCAAAACTTATTCAGCCATACCAAACTTATTCATTACTTCTTCTTGAACTTCCCCTGCCACCTGCTATCTCACTATCTATCCTGGTGTATGACAAGGAATTAATTATGATTAACAATTAACAATTGTGACCTCAAGCTTTGGAGTCAGACTGATCAGAGTTATTATAGATAATTATTAGTCATATAATTTGAGGAGTGGTATAACCTATCCGAAAATGGGATAGCTCATGTGTGGAAGGTAAATAGTAATAATATAGATTCTAGAGTGTTGTTTATGGGTTAAGTGTAAAAAATATAGCAACTAGCACAGTCTTATGTATGAATTAAATGCTCAATAAATTGTGGTTTTGGCTATGATAGCAATGACGTTGCTGTTGAAAATGGTTATAATTATTATCAGACACTATATCCTATTACCTCATCTGGATTTAAAAAAAAGATACATAATAATTGTACATATTTATGGTGTACATGTGATATTTTGATACTTGCATACAATGTGTAATGGCCATATAAGAGTATTTAAGATAGCCATCATTTAGAACATTTATTATTTAATTGCATTGAGAACATTTCAAATCTCTTCAAGCTGTTTTGAAATATGCAATATATTGTTAATATAGTCACTGTGCTATGCTACTGAACACTAGTACTTATTCCCTCAGTCTAACTGTGTTTGTACCCATTAGCCAATCTCTCTTAATACCCCCTGCCCACCTCTTTGCAGACTCTGGCAATTATCATTCTACTCTAAACCTCCATGAGACAACTTTTTAAGCTTCTGGACATGAATGAGAATATCCAGCAACTCCACTACTGGGAATGTATCCAAAGGCAAGAAAATTGGTATATTAAAGGGATAACTTTGATAGTTATTGCAATACTATTCACATTAGCCAAGATATGAGATCAAACTAAAGCATTCATCAATGGATGAATGGATAAAGGAAACATAGTATATAACTGCACATTCTCACCTGTAAGTGACAGCTAAACAATGGATACACACAGGCATAAAGATGGGAACAACAGACACTGGGGGCTCCAAAATGGGGGAGGAAGGAAGGAGGAAAGGGTTGAATAACTGTCTGCTGGGTGCTATGTTCACTCTGTGAGGGATGAGTTCAATAGAAGCCCAAACTCCAGAATTCTACAATATATATATGTAACAAAATAGCACATGTTCTTCCTGAATCTAAAATAATTTTTTTAAAAAGGAAAAAAGGAAATATGGTAAATTTAAAGAATGGAATACTATCTAGCAATAAAAAGAATGGATTTCTGTCATTTGCAGCAACATGGATGAATCTGGAGGGTATTGCGTTTAGTGAAATGAGCTAGGCACAGAAAAGCAAATATCACCTGATATTTAAATTAGTCCTTTTAAAATAGTTATTTCTTAGCCTCACACTGTCCAATGCTTTCATTTTTATTCAATGAATTACAAGAAATGCAAGCCAACATACACCAAACTGATTATTTAGGGAGTTTCCATTTTATTAAGCTCAACATATGCTTATTATAAAGGGCATGTGAAATATAGAAAAGCAAAAGGAAAAGGAAAATGTATTTATAATACTGACACTTACTTATAAGTACATTAATGTTCATAATGCTTTACCATACATTTAAAATTGTTCTTCATGCAAATAGCCTCACTAATCTTTCTGCATCCTAAAGCTCTTTTTGCACCTGAACTTTCTAACCTCCACATACTACAGTAGTCTTCCCCTTATCTGAAATTTTACTCTCTGCAGTTTCAGTTACCCACAGTTAATTGTGGTCCAAAAAATGCAAATGAAAAATGCCAGATACAAACAATTCATAAGTTTTTAATTGCAAGTCATTCTGAGTAGTGGAGCATGATGAAATCTCGCACCATCCCACTTGTTTCTGTCTGAGACGTGTATAACCCTTTTTCAGATTGACTGTTGTGATATTGCAGTGCTTACATTCAAGTTCAATAGTAGCCTAATGCTTTATCATATTGCCTGCATTTTTCACCTCACTTCATCCCATTATGTAGGGATTTTATCATCTCATATTAACACCAGAAGAGCAGTACATACAGTATAATAAGATAGCTTCAGAGAGAAACCACATTCACATACTTTTCATTGTACTGTATTGTTATAACTGTTCTATTTTACTATCAATTATTGTTGTTACTATTTTAATGTGTCTAATTTATAAATTAAACTTTATCATAGGTGTATTCATTGTGTGTAAAAGATTAGGCGCTATCAAAGGCTTCAGGCATTCACTGGGGGTCTTGGAATATATCCCCCACAGATAAGGGGGATACTGTATATCAATACCAAATGTAGAACTCAAGATGTAGCTGTGAAAAATAGTAAATTGAAAAGTAAATTCTGATATATTCCCACTGCTTCCCATTAAGAAAACTAAAAAAGATTATTCTTTTTTTTTTTCAGTGTGACCTAGCTAATTCATTGGAATGTGTGTTAATTCTTTCCCAGGAACTTATTTAAAGATGGCAATGTATTTGAATAGATGTACATAAAATTGTGCATAAAAAGATGTCTGCCTGCCACTCTGGCGTAAAATATTATAAAATATTATACAGAGAGTCATTTCCTCTACAATCCATATCTTTGACATATGCAAATCTTTTTTGATATGCCACTGCTCCTTTTCCTCCTCTTACTACTCACATTCATTCTATTACCACCCAATGTCTAATATGATTATAGGAATTCAATTACTTCATCCACCAGTTGACTCTTACACATCTTTTAGGTATCGACTTAAAACATCTCTTCCACAGGGCAATTATGATTTTATTCCTGTAGTCCCCCAATTTTTGTGGTCTACACCTGGATTTTGATCACGTGCTTAATATGTATCTTTCTCACTGGGCTGTAAGCTCCCAGAAGATAGGAATGCATTCATTCTTGGTCACTTCTCTATGGCTAGCACTGATAACAATGCATATTGTGAAATGGGCTTCCAATAAAGTTGCTGAATATATGGATGAATGATGAAATGAATTAACACATTTCTTTTGGGGTCTAATATATACTTCTGTTGTTCAGGGTTTGTGCGATCCACCTTCTTTGATATTTTTATGGCACTTAAATTTTCAGTGAAGATAAGTGGAGATAGTGATATTTTTATCTTGGAAAATATTTATAGAGGGTCTACCATGTACAAACTCTAAACACCATATAATGTAGTGCATAAAAGCATAGGGTTTTGTATCGTATAAATGTGAGTTTAATTCTTAGATCTGTCATATACTAGCTTTCTGAGTGTTGTCAAGTTACTCAACATTCCTGGTTTTGTTTATTTTTCTGTAAAGCTAAGATCATAATACCAACTTCTTACTAAGATTGCTGAGAATATTTAATAATATTATGCATCTGATGTGCTTAGCAAAATGCCCGGCCCATAACAAACAGTAAATGTATGTCAGATCTTATTTCTCATTTTGATGAATAATTCCTTTGATGTTTAACCAGATTTTGGCAGGTATTATTGTCCCATTTGAGAGGACAATGCTGTACACTGCAATTCAGAGAGTTGGATAAATTTGTCAAATATGATACAGCTAACAGTTGCAAGAGTCAAAATTTCAAAGGTCTTTTTTGGTCCCAAATTCAGTGGGTTTACTCTTACCATGTATTCTGTTTCATCAACAAGAAGATTAAAATAATTCCTCCTTTAGAATGGAAAAATATTACTCTTAATCCTGCATCCCTAAAATGTAAGTCACTATATAGTGCTCTGTTAGCCAGATATTTAGTTATGTTTTTTAAATTCTGCATTCTGAACAACGACAAAAAATGTATTCCATAATATGTTTAAAATATAGCCATTCTTGAAAACCAAGCAAATAAATATCACTTCCAGATGAGAAAATACTTAGAAATCTCTTTATAAAATCAGAGGACACTAAAATGAAATTGATGATAGATATGGCATTCAAATGAGCTGAATGACAAGCTTATGTGGACAGGAAGATGATTTTGACCTTGAAACTCTATTATCAGTTTAATTTATCACTGACTAAAGAACTAAGTTGAGACATTTTTAGTGAATTGATTATTTTTTCCATTACTTGAAATGCTCTTTTATGATACTCCAAGACTCAAATTATAGAGCAATTGAACAATTGTTGATACACACACACACACACACACACACACACAAAACACATTATCAGATTATGAGCAATTTTATTCCATTTTTTTCAAGCTAAGAAGGTCAGCTGTTTTCCCCACTATAAATATGAAAATAGAATATCTGACTTCTTCAATGTCTGTCCTATTTCTCAATCTTCTCTACTGATTAAGTCCATTATTTTTATGGAACTAAAAAATCTCATTGGTGGTGGTGGCCCCTGTCTGTACATTTGATCCTGAACATAAAAACCACATCAAAACAAATGGTCTGGCCAATCTTGCACCATATTATTTGATCAAAAGATAAAATAAAAAGAGATATATCAGAACCCTGCAAACACTACATATACATATATTTGTGTGCATTTTCTTTTAATACACATGAAGCAGAGGAAGGTTAAAAAAACTCACAGCAGAATTATTTGCCTTTATTCTGAAACTGTGTATACAAAATTAAAACTTGTTGGTAGTGGCAAATATCTATAAAATTGTTTATATGTATTTTCAATGTCTATATTCATAAAAATGAGTTATTTTACATAGAAATAGTAAAATATTTTCAAAATTTATGTTACTGATTTAATGTACTGTGACTTTGACACTTTATTTTTCCTTGCGACATTGAAATTATGAGATCATCCCATTTTGGTGGGACGCAGAAGAAATTGTGTAGCTGTGTGTCTTTGGATCCCCCTACTTTCACTCACCGTAATACGCTACTACATTTGCCATATTTGGGCCCCTATTTGCTTAATTCTCTTTATGGGTAATTAATGGCCCATCTCCTCTCTTCCTTGGTGTTTTCTCACTCCTTAACTGCTGTGGTCTGACAATCCCTACTTCCATTCTGAGAGAAGCTGCCCTCTTTAGGCTTTGGGGCTTTGTGGCTTTGCTCCGTGCAACTACATACTCTAGACACCTCCCTACAATTCTTGGACCAATTAGGAAGTGGATGTGGCTATTTCCCATCTCATCGTTTTCTAATATCGTTTTCTGTTTCATTATGTATCAACCACATCTTGACATATTTTCTTCTTAATTTGGGTTGGACTCAGTGTTTCATCATTCTGCACTATCTTCCTTGTGATCCAAAGTTTTCTTTTTTTTGTTGTTTGTTTGTTTGTTTTTTTGAGACGGAGTCTCGCTCTGTCGCCCAGGCTGGAGTGCAGTGGCGCGATCTCGGCTCACTGCAAGCTCCGCCTCCCTGGTTCACGCCATTCTCCTGCCTCAGCCTCTCCGAGTAGCTGGGACTACAGGCTCCCGCCACCACGCCCGGCTAATTTTTTGTATTTTTTTTAGTAGAGACGGGGTTTCACCGTGGTCTCGATCTCCTGACCTCGTGATCCGCCCGCCTCGGCCTTCCAAAGTGCTGGGATTACAAGCGTGAGCCACCGCGCCCGGCCAAAGTTTTCTAAATCTTCATTTGTCTGCTGAAACTCTGCTCAAGGGGAAGCCAATTATGTATTCTTCAATGCCTCAAATCAGGAAAGTGATCATTTTAGAGGGTAGTTTGATTCATTATTAATTTATAACTAAAAATCAGGTAACTTTAAACACTTCCTGAAAAACATATTGCTCTATTGTTTATTTTATCTCTAACTTCCCATGATGGCTGTTTCTAGTGAGTGGAGTGGATCCGTATTGTGGGGGCAGTCTCTTCTAGTTGCAGGCCATAAGTTGGTGCAGTGTTTAAAGATAATTTTAAATAAAAAAAATCAAGCCAGCTAAATGTCAGTCTTTTGTTATTATTAGTATTCTCTCACGAGTCTAAACAATGTCAGTAATAAAATATTTCTCCTACTGAGACAGATTTTCCCCACTACAACCTATTCCCTCTCAGAAAACCACTAGCAATTTCAAACCTTTTTCAAATTGATCAAACACCTGAACACTCACCTCAGCAATTATAGCAGTTGACTTCACCTCTGATTCTATAGAGGAATATTATTATTGTAGCTAACCTATACATTTCAGTTATGTCAGTGGTTGTATTAATTAATTTACCTGTATTATTTCATTTAATCTTTGTTATTAATGTTTGACCTACATTCTATTGTTATAGTCATTTTACAGCTAAAAATAATTGATGCACCATGAGTTGATGTACCTCGCTGAGGATCAAACAATTCCTACATATTAAAGCCCAAGTGTGAACTTTCAGTGCCTGATGTCGAACTGTAATTTTTAAACATAACGTTCTACCATTCTTAGCCCATTCGTTCTGAAAACCTTTAATTGATCTCCATCAAATCTTCAAACCTGCCAGCATCTAAACCTATACACCTGTGTATTTCTCCTATGATAGGAGAAAAAGCTTTTCAACTCTTATATATGACCAATTCCTCTACCTGTGCCCAGAAGGAATAGCCGTCTAATATTCCCTCATCCTCAGTAATCATGGACTAACTATTGTCTTTAATTTAAGGTCTCTTTCTAGCATACAAATTTTCAGTTCTTATTGCATCATTACTCTTGAGAATGACTGAAAACTTTTAAAAACTGTGTTCTTTATAAAAGATCATAAAACCATATGTTTAATTTTGAATATGTAAATTGTGATTTCACCCTGTATGCTAGCTGTGATTACATCAGATTGCTTAGACAATTATTGTTAATCAAATTTAAACAGAGTCACAAGTAAATATGTTGGCTTAAAAATATGTGTAACTAATCTCTGTATTGATACACGTTACACAGATTTTATATTTTATTCTGTGAGTTGGAATAAATGACATTATTCCATTCAAAAAAGAAGCATCAGCTCTGAGTTAGTATTTAGGATGGACATGGAAGAAAAGGAGATATCCCAGAGTTGATCAGAACTCAGCTATTAGACAAAATCTAGTAACAAAGCCTATAAAGAATTTATTTCTTGTGGAAACTGGGTCTGGAAGGAGAAAAGACATAAAATGGTGTGGAGCACAGCAGTGGCAGAGCATGGAAGACCTCCTTTCTCCATGGTAGGATAGCCCTTGCTACACATAGAAATGTTTATTTTCCAATGACCAAAGATAAAGGTGGCTCTGTACCCTGACTCACCACTGAAATGATGAATATTTTAGAAAAGCTGTCAGATATTCTGGAAATAATGAAGCTATTTACAAGAATATGAAAATAAAAAATGTAACACAAAGGCTAAAAATAGCATGACCAGAAGACCGGCAGAACTGAAAAAATCTATAGTTTATTAAATATAATGTTAAAAATAATATGTTGATATGTATAATGTAGGTATTGATACACATTCAGGCCTGATATTTTGTAATGGTGAAACACCGGAGACAACTGAAATATTCATCAACATGAAAATAATTTAATAAATTAGAGTACAACTATGGGATACTTTTCGGCCATTAAAAATAGTTAGATGTGGAAGATCGTATTAGTGCTTAAAATGTTCCCTGCTTATTCTAAAATACTTACTTGCTCTACTGATGGCAAACTTGCTTGTAAGCCTTGCTTTGGCATGGAAATGTGAGGAGAAATAACATGTGCCACTTCACAAAGAGGCTTTAAGAGTCAGTGCATCTTGACTCTATTTTCTCTATAAAGACAACCATTGTCGCAGGTTTAGCTTGCTCCATCAGACTGAGTCCCACAGTAGAATTTAGGGAGTAGAATAGTAACTTCTCCTAGGTGGATGCAGCACGAGAGAGAAAGAAACCAGTGTAAGTGTGGTAAGTCAATTCGATTCTGAGATTATAGAGTCATTTGTTATTAGCATAGCCCAAGTCATCCTAGACTAATTGATAATGAAGGTTTGTGTGTACATATATGATGATCTATACTGTTGAGTAGTGGTGGAATGTAAAGTGTTATACATGCCGGTTAGGTCTTGCAACTCCTTAGGAATATTACACAATTTTCTTCCATGACATCATGCCTAGCATGTCTCTTGTTGGGTTATGCTATGAGTCACCCTAGTTATAGTCCTGCTAATCCAAAGAAGAAGAGAGGTAAGTCCTGAAGAGAACAGAGATTGCTTTGTGGGAGATAGGCCTCCACATTTTCTTCCATCATAGAGGAGATGGTTGCTACTACTTAATAGGGAGGGTTATGCCACATCTTCAGATTCGGAAGGTTCCAAAGATTCATGGAAATGAAAATCTTCACAGGCATCCACACAGATGTTTCCACCGTATGAACTAAGGATTTTTTCAAGCCGCCCCCAACCTTGTCAAAACAGACACCTGTTTTAATTCCTTGATGTTCAGTCTCTCTGACTTGAATCGTGTGCTTGGACTTTTCCCATCCACCCACAAGGGATGATGAAAGCTTACTAAAGAGGCCTTCACATTTCATATCTTGAGTTTCATTCTCTGTTACCATGAGCTGTTCATTATCTTTCTCTGCGGTGTTGAATACGTGATACATTTTATCTGTTAATTTATCCCTTTCTTTTGATATGCTAGTACCTTCATGGCACAAGTGTTGCGAAAATTTTTTTAAACAGCTGGACTACTACCTTGTCCTCAGGTTGTGAGTTTTCTTTAGAGGGTGATGAAAGTGTTTTTAAATTAGTTTATCCTTATTGCTACACAACTACATGAATATAAAAATGTTGAATTTTGTGTTTTTGAAATGATAAATTATAAAACACGTGATTTATATCTCAATAAATCTGCTTAGTAGACTTAGAAAAACATGCTTTATAAAAATGATCATGATCTAAATGTAATGATATTCTATTACCCATTAAGTACTTATGTCTTCCAAATATTGTCCAATATTTTTCCTCAGAAAATATGTATTTTATGTGAAGGTCCAATATGCTTTTTTTATAAGCTTTTTAAGTTATATTTTATTTTTAATTCACCCACAATTATTGTTATATTTATCAGATACAGTGTGATGTTACAATACATGTTTACAATGGATGATGATTAAATTAGGGTAATTAGCATATCTATTACCATAAACATTTATCATTCCTTTGTGTAAGAAGCATTCAAAATCCTCTTTTCTAGCTATTCTGAAATATATATCTTATTGTTAACTAAGTTGCCGTACTATGCAATGAAACAATAGGACTTATTCCTCCTATTCAACTGTGGCTTTGAACCTGTTGATCAGCATTTTCTCTCTCTTCCTCCTACCTATGCTTCCGGGCCTCTGGTAAACACTACTATCTACTTTATGACATCAAGTTTTTAACACACATGAGTGAGATTATGCTGTATTTGTCTTTCTGTGCCAGGTTTATTTCACTTAATATGCTTTAAATAGTGATATACACAATTTAATATAATTTAGTGTATTGCATCATTTATATCTATTTTCCATTAGACAATGAGGTCTTTGATGTCAAGTATTTTACCTTATTTCTTTATATGTGGTTCATGAAATACTCAATGAATGCTTGATAGATGAATAACTGAAACAAACTTTAATGGTGACATTTTTAGTGCATTCAGAAGCCAGGGTAGAGATGCAGAGAGGTGTTCTTGAGAGTGGGTTGCTTCAAGTATCATCATATAAGAGATCATCTTCTATAATGGTGTGGATAGGTACTTAATGTTGCCTGAAAAAGTAAACTACTCATTCAAATGCAGAAAGGTTACATTGTTATGACTGACTTTCAAAAGAGAAAATTTGTATAGCATGACATGTTTCTCATAACCACTGTTCCCCTCACAACAAGCCTGATCACTTGGTACACTTACTGTAATACTATTATTCAGTTTGATAGGATCTAGAAAAAGAAAGACAAACTGACAGCATACCTAATTTAAGTTCATGAACAAAGGCATGCATATAGGCATGAGCAAGCCTGTACTTAAGTTGATGAATACTAGTGAAGTGTTATGCTACTTAAGGTGCCTCTTGATTTTAATGTCAAACTGCCTTCAACCTTTCCTATCCAAATTCCTTAAATTGTTTTGTTTAATAGAAAATGCCAAACAGTTTGTGTTATAACTCCCTGCTAACTATGCTTAGGTTCAAGACTGATTCGAATAAATATCAAGCTAAAATCATCTACCAGTGGTAAAGATAACACAACTCAGTTGTTCCATTTTTCAAGTTAGCCACATCCAAAAATTATTC
Source organism: Symphalangus syndactylus (assembly GCF_028878055.3). Classification (NCBI taxonomy): domain Eukaryota; kingdom Metazoa; phylum Chordata; class Mammalia; order Primates; family Hylobatidae; genus Symphalangus; species Symphalangus syndactylus. The sequence goes on along the minus strand of NC_072428.2, from coordinate 30,935,173 downwards.
TGCAACAAATGAAATATAACAGTCGTTAAAAAAATGGAATGATGTTTATTATACCAAACTGTTTCTAATGAGGAATCAGATTTTCAATCAATATAAACTTGGCCTGATCATGAAACAAATATTTGAATCAGGCCTGTCCTCTCTAAGGATTGTTCAATTTTTCCATCTCAAACCATGTTATCCCTGGAGCAAGCAGTAAGTAATGGGAGTTTCTTCCTACTATAACTTTTATATTCATATATGTGTAGGAACAACTAATTTAATTGTCACTGAATAGCATGCTAAATGTTAAGAAATTATTTGGCTTGTAATTTTTCTTCAAGTGACTTAAATACAATTTCCTCTTTTTGTTTTTTCTTTTTTTTTGAGATTTTGCTTCACTTCAGTGGAGCCCTTCACTGTTCCAACCAACCAAAGTTTTTTTAAGATTTTGCTTCACTTCAGTATTCCAACCATATATTCTATTAATAAAAAGGACTAATTTATTTTGCTAGACTCAAATTCAGTGAAACACTAAGGAATATGATGGCATAGATATGGATGTGAAAGAAATATGGATTTTGAAAATTATCTGTAAGTGGGTATGTGTACAGCTTATGTATTACACTATCATATACATTCAGGTTTGATTGTGGGTATTAACCTAATTTATTTTTTCTTTCTAAACTTTTATGTTAAGGAGATATATATGCAGGTTTATTACATGTTTAATAGATCTTTCTCCATCCCTTTATTTTGAACCAATGCATGTCACTGCATGTGAGATAGATCTCTTGAAAACAGGATAGAGTTGGACCTTGCTTCTTTACCCAACCTGCTACTCTGTGTCTTTTAAGATGGGTGTTTAGCCTACTTAAATTCAAGGTTAATACTGATATGTGAGAACTTGAGCTTGTCATTTTGCTGTTGCCTGAGTGTTATGTATACTTGATTGTACAATTACTTCATAGTGTCAGTGGGCTATATACTTAAGTATGCTTTTGTATGGGCAGATAATCCTTCTTTCATTTCCATGTTTAGGACTCCCTAAAGGACCTCTCATAATGCAGGTCTGGTGGTAACAGATTCCTTTAACATTTGTCTGAAAGACGTGTTATTTCTTTTTTGCTTATGAAACTTAGTTTCGCTGCATATGAAATTCTTGGCTGGAATTTCTTTTTTTTTTTAGGGTGCTGAAAATAGTCCCCAATCTCTTCTCTCTTGTAAGGTTTGTGCTGAAAGTTCTACTGTTAGTCTGAGGAGGTTTTATTTGTACATGACTTCCCCCTTCTCTAGCTGCTTCTAAGATTTTTTTTTTTATTATTCTTTAAGTTTTAGGGTACATGTGCACAACGTGCAGGTTAGTTACATAGGTATACATGTGCCATGTTGGTGTGCTGCACCCAGTAACTCATCGTTTAACATTAGGTATATCTCCAAATGCTATCCCTCCCCCATCCCCCCACCCCACAACAGGCCCCGGTGTGTGATGTTCCCCTTCCTGTGTCCATGTGTTCTCATTGTTCAATTCCCACCTATGAGTGAGAACATGTGGTGTTTGGTTTTTTGTCCTTGCAATAGTTTGCTGAGAATGATGGTTTCCAACTTCATCCATGTCCCTGCAAAGAACATGAACTCATCCTTTTTATGGCTGCATAGTATTCCATGGTGTATATGTGCCACATTTTCTTGATCCAGTCTATCATTGTTGGACACTTGGGTTGGTTCCAAGTCTTTGCTATTGTGTGCGAATAGTGCCGCAATAAACATACGTGTGCATGTGTCTTTATAGCTGCATGATTTATAATCCTTTCTGTATATACCCAGTAATGGGATGGCTGGGTCAAATTGTATTTCTAGTTCTAGATCCCTGAGGAATCGCCACACTGACTTCCACAATGATTTTTATTTTTGCATTGAATTTGGAGAATCTAATTGGAGATGGTCATCTTTGGTGTATCCCTAAGGGGTTCTCTGAATTTTCTAAATTTGCATGTCAACTTCTCAGGCTAAGTTGGGAAAATTTTTAAGGAAAATATCCATAAATACGTTTTCCAAGTTATCTGTTCTGTCTCCATCTCTTTCAGGAAGGGCAGTGAGTCATACGTTTTGTCTCTTTACATAATCCCTTATTTCTCAGAAGTTTTGTTCACCTCTTGGTTCTTTGTTTTTTTGTTTTTGTTTTTTTTTTTAATATATATATATTTGTCTGCACATGTTGATTCAAAGGAGTCAGCTTTGAGATCTGAGATTCTATTCTTGGCTTGGTCTATTTTGTTGTTAATTTTTCCAATTGTATTCTGAAATTCCTGTAGTAAATTTTTCACTTCGAGAGGTTCAATTTGGTTCTTTCTTAAAATGGCTATGTTGTCTTTCAACTCTTGGTCTGTTTTACTGTGTTCCTTGAATTTTTCCTGTATGTTGATGACCCTTCTTGCCATCCATATTTTAAATTCTATGTCTGCAATTTCAGCCATTTTAGTCTGGTTAAGAACCATTGCTGGGGAGCTAGTATGATTGTTTAGAGGTAAAAAGCCACTCTTACTTTTAGAGGTTTCCAGAATTCTGCTATTTTTTTCCTATCTGTGTGGGTGATTTCTCTTTAATTTTTGAAGTTGCTGTAGTTCAGGTGGGGCCTTTTGCTTTTATATTCTTTGATACTGGCATAAGTTGGGTTTAATCAATTGGCTTGGTTTCTTGATGCTTTCTGGGGGGCACAGCTCTGCTCAGCGCTCCTGGGCTACAAGCTCTCATCCTGGGACCCCAGGACCAGGCTTGTGGCCTTATTCTCTGGCTTCTCGAGGTTATGTACTCACTGTACTGAAGGGGCCAGGGTGTTCCCAGTCTGCTGACAACAACATTCCGACAGAGACTTGCAGCAAAATTACTCTGGTGGGGTGGCAGTAGGCCCCTGCTCATGTGTGCACCTGTGGGGTAGTAAAGGTTCCATTAGTGTGTATGTGCTCGTGGGGTGGTGGGGGGAAGTTATGGGCTAGTGTGCGCTGGCAGAGGAAGACTGCAGGTGAGTGTACACTGGAAGAGGAAGGCTGTGGGCAGGTATTTGCTTGTGGGGGGTGCATGTTGGCAGGGGTCCCTCTGCAAAAGTGCTTTGATGGTTACTCGGGATCTGCTGGTGAAAGATCTATGCTAGCGGCTGCTGGCAAATTGAGGCTGCACTTCACCTGAGTGTGGCCAGGTTTGAACCCTGGTAATGGCTGGCACTCATATCAGACTGGCCCTATCCCCTGGGCAAGAGAGCTCTGTTTTCTCCCCAGATTCAGCAGCCAACAAAGGCTGGTACCACCTAAAGAGAATGGGCAGCCTTGAGGGATGGGTGCCTATGGCTGTGCTCCATTACAGCCATTTCCATTCCAAACCCTCTCGGCTACATACAAATTGATACTCTGTCTCTGCCAACTCTCGGAGGAGTTCTCCCTGTCAGCTCAGTTGTCCGTGGGTGTTGTGGGTTCTTCCACAGTGAGGATCCTGGAGGTTCATGATGAGAGTGGGCCACTCCATGCTTATTTCACTCACTTCTTCTCTAGTTGCTGCTTTGGGCCAGGAATGAGTCCTGGTGTTCAGCATCCCTGTGCAGGGTTCTCAGCTTCCTCCCCTTTCAGCCCAGGGTCTGTATCCCCACTCTGTCCACTTTCAAGGCCTTCTTTCTGGATATCTGTTTGGAGTGTGCTGGTCTACTTGGTGGTCTTGTCTCTCATGATGAGAGAAGCTATTGAAGCTAAAATTTAAAAAGTATCTTCTATGTGGAAAGAAATGTATCTGGGATTGGGATGAACATAATTTGTGACATTATTCAACATATAGCTTCCTTAAGGACTCTAATTTTTTAAAACAATTTTAGAATACTAAATTTTAAAAAGCAGAATATCAAACTGCAAACAAATATAACTATGGAATTGAAGAGAGTTCAATTACGGGGGCGTTCTGTAAAAGGTTTCAAAAGGAGAAGAATTTGGGCCTGGAACTTGAAGGTCATGTTCAACTTGAAAATGTACAGTGAAGGAAAACAGTTAGGTATTCTAGGCTAGTCATTACAAGTGAGGAAATGCAAACAGAATGAGAAAATTGTTGAAAATTATACTCATAATTATGGTTAATGTCAGCTGATCCTTATTGACCACTTCCTTATTTTTTCCAAAACACTTTCTAAGTGCATTACTTCCATTATCTCAGTACTCTTATCAATTCTATGGGCCAGGTACTACTATTATTTTCCTTTCAATGATTAGGACTCCTGTGCTTAAATGGTCAGGTCACATGCTAGTGAATGATAGAGCCAAGGTTTCAGGTCAGGCATGTATAACTGCAGAACTCATTCTCATTCCAACAATGTATTCTATATTCTTATTTTAATCATATAAATATAGGTTTTGGGGTAAGAATATCTCTCTTGAGAATATCCTTAAAATAATTAATCTTACTAAGACACTAATGAAACTGGTGTATAGTATTTTCTTGTATTATATTTTATGGAGTACTTATTTTAGAACCTTTATATGAAATAAGATGATGAAGGACCAGAATTATGTTTTACTCGTCTCTGTTTAACACTTACATCTTCCAGGATATTATCTTTCACAAAAAAAGTTGAGAAATTCTGTTGGATTTTATGCACTTATCAAATACAATGCTTCTAATGTGAAAATAACATTTGGAGAAGAGTCAGTGTTTTTGAAAAGGATGCCCACGGAATTGATATTATTATGCTAGACAATTAAAAGTCAGAGTTTTTAAAAATAGGACCTGATATGATAATATAACTAAAATATTAAATATTTAATTAGAATAACCAAGTTATATTCTCTAAGAATACCTAAAGAATCAAACTTGAGAAGCTACAGACTGGGTGGTCACTAACTTCTGATCCACATATTTTAGAATTACTCTTTAATGAAAACTACCTTTGATTTGATAAAGGAAGAAAATTTTATAATTTGATAGGACTGTTTCAAAATATTTAGAAAAAATCTGAGGATATAAAGAGGAACAAGACAACTATTTTGCAAGTGTATATCATATATCAAATAACATTCAGAAGTTAATAGTGGACTCAATACTCTTAGAGATCAAAATGATGCTGGTGATGTAATACACAGCATTAACAAAACAAAACAAAACAAAACAAAGCACATATGACAAAAAAGATACTTGGCTTAAAAACAAAATAAACATTTTCTTGTATCAGAAGCAGGAAAGATTTAAAGTAGAAGATTGCTCTTTACTAAACTTTACCACAATCAGGGGCAGACTGGAATTCAGATTTGGATAACTATAAGAACAAAAAATGCTTAGACAACATACAACTGGAACCAAGTTCATAGGTTAAAATGAAGACTACGTTGGGACTTTGCTACTTATAAAATAATCCCCAATACTCCCAAATTTCATGCCTGGTAACAACTCACACATTTGAAAAATTTCAGAATTTAATTTGTATGTGAGATGAGCTACTATCTTGTTGAATGAATATCTGATAGTCACACTATCTCCCATAAAAAAAGCCCTAAAACTCTAATGTAAAATATGTATTTTGGTTATAGAAACTCAGGATCAAGCTACTGTTAACATATTTCTCACTCAACAGGTATAAGTAAGCATAGTGGAAGAGAGACATAAGAATTAAGTGATCAAACAGAAAACTAAGGGATCAAACTAAAACTTCCTAACAAAGTAAGACTTTACACCATTTTCATATATATATATATATATATTTTTTCTTATTTTAAAAGTGACAGTAAATAAATTAGCCAGGCATGGTGGCAGGTGCCTGTAATCCTAGGTACTCGGGAGGCTGAAGCAGGAGACTAGCTTGAATCCGGGAGGCGGAGGTTGCAGTGAGCCAAAGTTGCGCCACTGCACTCCAGCCTCGGTGATAAGAGTGAAACTCCATTTCAAAAATAAATAAATAAATAAATATTAGAAACTAAAATAAATCAGACATAGATTTACTGCAAGGAAAATCAGTTTTATGGACCGAGTTAACAAGATTTCAAAATAATATTTAGGAAGCTCAAAGACACAAATGAAATAATAACATTGAAAACAGAAGAATAATGAATGTGAAACATTTCCAGAGTGAAAAAAATATGACTAGGTCCTATAAAAAACAATACTGAGATTTGAGGGAAAATATGGCTCTTGAAATAATAGAAAATAAAACTATATGTGAAGTGAATTTTGTCTAGCTATGGTTGAGAGAGAAAGTATATAATGGAGGAAAATAATGAAGCATTTGTTAAGAAATACACACAGAGACAAACATATGCATATACTCACTTTTGCCACCTTGAAATAACTTTTTATTATGTCATATTTATGGAATTGAACAAACAACACTTCTATCCCAACAAATCCCCAATAAATACAAAATGCAAAATTGTTATCCATAGCCTTAACATTCTGGATTGAAATAATAAACGTTATGGACTGGAACATATTTCCCCAGAATATGCTTCAAAACTATCCTGGTGGGAAAAAAAATAAAATTTTTTAAATGATTCTTGGGAAATAAAAGATAAACCACAAAAATGATAGGAAACTTCTTCTAAACCATTGAATAGTTTTTTTAACAGCTAATTTGAACTATAACATTATATTTTAACTAGAAATAAAGATGTAGCTGTTTACAGCAGTAAATATTTGGCAAGCTTCAATTAAGGCAAAAATAATAAACCAAGTGCAAATGTATTCCTCTAGCAAGTTAAATCTTATTTTCTTGCTATACCCTGTTTTCCAACTGGCAGGATTAAACATCAGATTACTGATTAAACATCACATTTTGTGTCTTACACAGCTAGCATTTCTTTTTCCTGTGAATGTGAAAATATGTACCACGTTTTTGTATTCTGGGCTAAAGAAAAGGAAATCATAATTTTGATTTTTAAAAAAGAATTGGCCAGGTGCAGTGCCTCATGCCTGTAATCATAGCACATTGAGAGCCTGAGGCAGGAGCACAGCTTAAGGCCAGGAGTTTGAGCAACAGAGCAAGACCCCATCTCAACAAAATTGTTTTTAAAAGATAGGCATGGTGATGTGTGTCTGTACTCCTAGGTACTCCAGAGGCTGAGGTGGGAGGATTGCTTGAGCCTAGGTGTTTGAGGCTACAGTGAGCTATGATCAAACCACTGTACTCCAGCTTGGGTGACACAATGATGCCCTGTCACTTTTAAAGAAAACTAATAATACAAGAAAAAAAGGTAAAAAGTCTCTGTTGTTTTCCTTAAGTTGAGAGAAGGGAAATCTGTTTTCAATCTCAGAGATCACTATCTTTTGTAATTGGGTAGTTCTGGGTGAGAATACCAACAGCAGTAATTCTGATGAAATTACTAACCTTTCCTAATGATTTCACAACATACTATTTTTCACAGCTTCCCTTCTAAGAACAATTATGTTTTTCAAAGCATGATTACTTAATTACCTGCCTAGGGGACTGAATTATCTGGTGAAAACTGCAGTCTTCTGGAAATGAAAACTCATTTATGATTAAATCATTGTATAAACATGCTTTGTTTATTGACAGTCAAGTCATTTCTTCACTTACACTGTAGACCTAAAGAACTTGGTTTTATTATCTTTTCTCAAAAAGGAGAATTTTACAAGACATAGTTGATGGAGAAGAGCCTGGGCTTTAGCAATAATTAGTCAGAACTTAAAGCTCAGCTTTTCAACTTAGCATTTGTATGGCAATGGAGAAATAAAATCAACTGTTCAATCCTCACATTTATCATCTACAAAACTCGGGATAAAATATTTGCCTTGCAGGGTACATATGACCATCAGATAAAATAATGTATTAAAATACTGTGTACTGCCTATGTATGTTACCCCTTACCAAAATGTGCATTCCACATTGCACAAAAACTCAATAACACAAAAACATTGAGCATGCAACAATAAGCATTTATATTTGCTCACAAGTCTATGCATCTTCAAAACAGATGTTATCTGGGCTACACATGATTGAACTCAGGCTTATTCAGGAGTGTGTGGTTAGTTGGCAGGAAAATGAGGGATAACTTGGTCTCAGATGCTGTTAGCTTGGATGACTTGGCTCTGCTCCATGTGGTTCCATCATCCAGCATGCTATCTGGTACATGTTCTCCTAGTGATGGTGGTGCTAATGGGAGGGATGTGGGGTCCAAGAATGAAGGTAGAGGTGCACAAGGCCTCTTGAGCCCGGACTTGAGCTGGTACACAATTATTTCTGCTGCTTTCTATTGGCCAACACAAGTCACAGGGCCAGCTCTAATTTGAAGTGTGGAGAAATAGACTCCACTTCTTAGGATGGTTTGCAAATTTCACTAAAAGGGGCATAGATACAGAGGGAAAGATTCAGGTCCATACTTGCAATCAATCTATTAGAATCTCTTCGAAAGGAAACAATCATAAGCAGAATAATTCTATTATTTCTATATGAACACTATGTATAAATTAACTGCTATATCCCTTCAAAAGGGTAATACTGAATACATAACTGAATTCAGAATGTAGAGTACTGGTCTTTTTAAAGGTGTACATAGTGAGGTTATTTCCACTTAATACTTTCAAAAATTTGCTTTCATCTGGCATAAAGACTCTCCTGTGTATCTCCCACTAGTCTACCTCTCCAGTCTTCCCTTATCCCTCTCACCAGTCCCTCATGTAAATCCACACTGAGCTTATTACAGGAATTGGGCACTTATTCTCTCCTCTCCTCAGTCTATTTGTTTAATCTGGCAGATATCTTCATGCAAACTCTCGGCTAAAGCATATACTAGTTGGACACTTAAACATAGCTTATGCTTCTTTCAGAGCTTAAGATCTTTATGTCAGCCTCCTCCACTAGGTCATGAGCTCCTGCAGGAGAATTTTCCCCATTATCTCCATGGCCCCACTTCCTGGAACATAGAAAAACTTAATAAATTTTTTTTGTTTGTTTGTTTGTTTGTTTGTTTTTTTTTTGAGACGGAGTCTTGCTCTGTCTCCCAGGCGGGAGTGCAATGGCGCGATCTCGGCTCACTGCAAGCTCCGCCTCCCGGGTTCACGCCATTCTCCTGCCTCAGCCTCCCGAGTAGCTGGGACTACAGGCGCCCGCCAACACGTCCGGCTAATTTTTTGTATTTTTAGTAGAGATGGGGTTTCACTGTGTTAGCCAGGATGGTCTTGATCTCCTGACCTCGTGATCTGCCCGCCTCGGCCTCCCAAAGTGCTGGGATTACAGGCTTGAGCCACCGCACCCGGCCAATAAATGTTTGATGAAGAAAGAAATGTGTCTTTCACAAAATTATCATCTGTAGTAAATGGTGTCTCATAGATTTATTTATTTATTTATTTATTTATTCCCCACCAGGGCAGAGCACTGTGATAAAGACAATATAACAGTGACAGAAGTAGATAGCAGATTCTATTGCCAAGAAGATTTCAGTTACAGTGGGAAAAAGATGGATCTAGAGATAAATACCATCAAGTACTATTTTTCACAGCAAATTCAAATTTGGTAGTCAACCTAGAGTGTTCGATATCCAGAAAGTTTTCTCCAGTAGAATAAAATAACAGTAGACCTTGACTGTAACTATTTTCAACTTTATTTTCATTACATTTTCTTTATATGAAAGTGATTGGACAATATAGTATACAAGATTCCCTCCAAATGTAAGAAGTAAATGAATACTAAACACCCTAAACACACTGCCAATTTTAAATATATGGTTTTGATATTTACTCATAAATATGATCCTAAGAGTGGACTAGAAAAGTATAGAGCCAAAAAATTATATTGGGGTATAGCTGTGATAATAAGGACACATAGTCATCAAAGCAAATGGTGGCAATTTAATAACAACACAATAAACAGATAATACATGCAAACTTAATAAAGAGGCAATCAATGTGACATTTAAAAGATCCAACTATATGATTTGTAATTTTTTATGAATGTTACTCAAATGATTGGCTAGAAATGGCTATTTCCCACATGATATTTATGGAAGATATACCCAGAATTAGTACTATTTCTTTGCTTGTTAAGGTTACCAAATGGAATAATTGTTAGTAAACTACGCAGATGCTTTATGGTGACTGGTAGACAATTCATCTAATCAATTTCGTAACCCTAATTTATGAATACAGATTTTGTGATAAATAAAGTGGTGTTGAACCCTAAGGGCTCATCAGAATTGCATCAAGGCAGCTTTCATACATCAGTTAAAGATAGTGAAGTACTGGGAACTCCTTATTCACTGACATCAACAGATAAGATTATTCATTTAGCGAGTAATATAACTAATTATTTTATCTGGAATAAATCATTGTAAAAAATTTTATTCCTGAATATACAATTTTGAGATATTTTGTAATGACAATGCTGTACATAAAAATAAAATAAAATTAAAATCTTCATGAAAAGATTTATATGCATTTTATACATTTAAGGTTATTTAAAACAAGAGCAAAAGTATTATCATTATAATCATATATTAATTCGCTTTTCTAACAGAGATCTTAATGTCAAGAGAAAAATTAAAATTCCATTTATATCTCCATCCCTAAAATAATATATTTGTAGACAAATCTTTCAATATTTCTGTTTAATGGTAATACTTTGAATGTATCTGTATTAAGGAGACAAACTAGTACATTTTACCTTGAGTAGCCAGTGACATGAACATTTTTTACTATATTTGCCATTTGAGATATATGATCCTCTAGCTGAGGTTACAACCATTCCATAATGTATTTAATTCATTCATTCAATAACTCTTGTTGAATGCCTGATTTTTCCTGTTCACTGAGAATATCCCTAAGAATTAAAAAAGAAAAAAAAATGAAGGAAATGATAGTTCTTAAACATAACAGGCTGCTAGTTCAGTTAACATGGAAGAAATGTGACCACCATCATAGAGTATGTCCCTAAATAATACAATGCCCTGGGTCATTTATTACATTGCAATGGATTTTTGCAATCCTCTATGGGTTTTTAGGTGTGCCCAACACGTCAGGGAAATGAATATGTCTTAATACATTTAATTGCATTTAAGACAAAATGTTTTCATTTATATTTTCAAGAAGTTGTATGCAGATTAAGATAGCAGAGGTTGTATATTTTTCAATTGTTGTCAAGGGAAGTAATAAAACACATACTGTCCCTCTGAGACTGTACATTTCCAGGTTCTTCCGTAGTATAGGACTTATTGTTCAGTAAGTATTTGCTAAGCACAAACTACAAGTGGGGCACTGTCTCTCATATTGGAAACCCAAAGAAAAATGAATTTGAGCTTTCAGTTTAACTGGGGGAGAAGGTGCAAAACGCGAACAGCAACAACAATAAAAATACCTATTCAAATCTCAACTCTTGTGGATTTATTTCTTTTTTTATGTTTTAACAACAGCATCTTTAATATCATTTTACATTGACATATATATTGCGTTTTTAATTGTTTTAATATTTAAATCTAATTCTGAAATCTGTAGATATATATATTGCAACTCTGTTGCTGTATTAAGCTCTATTAGAATAAGAACATAAATATGTGAAGAAAATTACTCATAATCATCTAAGTTAATTAAGTGGAGATTTTTGTTTGCACATTTGGCATTCTAGTCCTTAAACATATGCTTGTTCAATCTTTTACATCTGATTTTGAATTATAATTACAGATAGAATTTTATTTTTCAGATGCTTATGCAATAAGCTTAACAAACTAGCATGTTTTTCTTCATTTTTAATGAAATTATATGTATCCCAGTAAACACATGTATGGACATTTATGTACAGTTTTTTTGGTTTTTGAAAAGAGGATTATAACCCCTATGTTTGTATACAACTTGATGTTCTCATATAACAATGTAATAATAAGAGCAGTAATTATAGATATAATTCAATATTTAATTAGTGTATGTGTTTTCTTTGTATACACACACACATGCACGCATTTAAAACTAAATGGCTTAAATTGTTTATCCCGGTTTCTACCACACCCTACCCTAGCATGTAAGATCTGTAAGTGCAGATGGCCCTAATATTTATATTTCTATATCTAGGTCCTAACACAATATGTGGCTTATAGTGAGGACCAATAGAATATCTGAGTGAATTAATGAATGTATGAATTGTTTTCTGATCATAGATAGCACCAATATTGTTTTCATCCAGTTAAGGCTAGAAAGTAAAAACTCAGCTCACTTATTCTGTTTAGATCCTGCCAGTTTTGTTTTTAGAGAAGAGCTTTTTGGGGGTTTTTATTCTGATGATATGATAGTTTAACTACCAAGAACTGATAAAATACTTAAAATTTTTAAAATACCGAGACTTTATGCTTTCTTAACAGATAACACCCTCAAGATGTGAAATGTAAAATATACATATAAAACTAAGTTAAATTTCTAATTTAAAATTATGTTCCATTTATTCACTTATTTATAGATTGCTATCACATTCCACAAAAATTAAACCCTTTACAACTCCTTCAACCTTTCATGCAAGAGTATTGCAATTAGCATGTCATTTAGGAAAAAAAAAATCTGGGTTTCCCTATACTTTTTAGACTCGATTTAATAATAACTTATATGTTGCCTTCATTAAAAACTTGGAGTATTTATCACCTCTGCATCTTTATTTATTAATGCATAAGTGCCTTACATATTAGTGCTGCGTAATATTAAAATGTACTGCAATAGGTTCATTATAACTGAATCATTTGCTCTAGGTACCCATTTATTTATTTAATGAGTAGATTTAGAGTTCAATATTCCTGAAAAAAGAAAGTTATTCTTTCACTTCTAAGAAATTAGGAGGTAAATTTCATTCATTTCAAGTAGTTATTGTTCGTATCTCCTAAATATGATGCAGTAGGTAAAATTATGAAGACATATAATCCAAATCTTTCATTTTAATGGAAATAAATAAGGCCAAATATACAATTTATAGAAGATAAAATTTATAAATCCCTCTGAACTAACCTGATATTGTCATTTTTAAAAATTTGCTGTGGCGGCATATTAAAAGGATCAGCAACTAGTATTGTCATTATCCTCACTATTATTTTATGAAAGAAAATATTATTTTAATATGATAAAGACAAAAAAGAAATAATTTCAAACTATAAAATGGATCCCTATTTGAAATAAATAAGTCTGTGAAGAAGTGCCATAACTTCTTTATTATAGTATTTTTTTAAGGGGAAAGTCTGTAACTGTTAATAGGCAATTCAGTAAACTGAATTTAGACACAGTAACCTAGAAATATGTAAATCCTTTAAAATCCATCTACATTAATGTCTCTGGTGTTTGAAGATTATGACTAAAGAACTTTACACAAAACAATGTGAAAAACTCAAAGGAAAAGACAAAATATTGGTTGGGTTTAAATCCACATTTTATAAAAAGACAGGACTTTCTTCGGAATGTAGATATTTTTATTTTATTGTGTCTCTTTCCTTATCAAATGCTGAGATAAGACCTGTTCACCAGTAAACTGAAGATTAAAAGCAGAAATATGAAAAAACCTAGTCTGGAGTATGCTTTGCAGACACACTTTCAATATACAGTTGGCAAGTGACAATGAGGGATAATGCAGAAAAATAGAAACAAAAGTTTTAAATATGACACAAATGCTCAAGAAATCTAGCTGCCTATCATTATTTAACGTTGAAACAAAAGTCCAGGTATTGTAATCCATTCTGAATGAATCATTGAGTGATATTTTCAAATTTTTTGAATTACTTTGTAAAATTCATCATTAAAGGAAGTTGTAAATAATAAAATAAATCATTTTTAGTGCCCTTCACCTCATACATACAAAAAAATCTGGCTTCGCTTTTGCCTAGTGTGGGTGGGAGTCTTTTGTATTTTTGTTAAATTTTATTTTAAAATTATTTTTGGTTAGCCAAATTTGAGACAATAGCACTGAGTTTTCATACACTCCGCAGCTAGTTTCCTTTATTATTAACACCTTACATTTGTATGATTCTTTAGTCACAGTTAATAAATCCATATTGATACATCATTATTAACTAAAGTCCATACTTTGTTCAATATTTTTAAATGTTTATCAAATATGTCTTTTCTGTTCCAGGATCTCCTTCAGGATACCTTATTACATCTTTTTTTATCATATAACCTAAGGCACCTGTTGGCTGTAGTAGTATCTCAAATTTTTCTTATTTGTGATGACATTTTTGAGGAGTACTGGCCAGGTTTTTTAGATGACTCAATAGTTAGAATTTAACAATTAAACTTTAATATCTCAATTAGCATTTAAAAATAAACTTTACATTTAACAAACTCAATGGAAAACATTAAATTACACTTTTCATATTTCACATAAAAATCATTTATAAGTATTAGCACACAAAATAATTAGGTAAACCTGTTTTACATTTAAGACATTACAGTATCCAATTTTCTGAGTGTACAAGTTATGGTTGGGAGATGAGGAATCGTATATATGCCTACATATATTTGTTAACTCCCATTTCCTAATGAGCATTTCTACGCTTAAAGGAAAAATATCAGAGATGGTTTGAAAACACTGGAATTCATTCTCTTTTTCTGCACAACTATCCTGGTTCAGTGAGTCTTGGGCAGCAGATTGATAGAGCAAGTAGGTGATGAAAATCAAATTTGCACGGTTAAAGAAAGATGGCAGTATTGGTTCTTGTGCTAACATGGGTAACTCAGATATAATAGTCCTTTAAGCCAGGAATTATCCCAGAGATAAAATTAATGTAAAATGACAGACAGCCTGGATCTAGAATCTCATTTTATTGAATAATTTTTGAGTCACATCTCTTAGTTCTCTTTTTTTGACTGAAAGGGAAGTGCTGATGTTAAAGTGGAAGTGAAAATCCTCCAATTTGGAGCTTCCTTTCAAATGCCGGCAATCCACCAGAGATGCAATGCTGCCATTTGGTCTTCCTAGGCATTGTCTTCGGTGCTTTGCTTTTACTAAACATATCAAGGAAAACAGGAGTCCTATTTATGGAAAGGGAAAGCATTTACGAGTTTGTAAGAAACAGGAATTCCTGCATCTTTGGGCTGGAGTTGAATCATTTCATCCAGAAGAGTCTCAGCTGTGGTTTCCTTTTATGATCCCCAGACTCCTTAATTAAATTCCTGATTGAATAGATGTGGAAATGTAGATGGATTACAACAGAGATTTCTCTGGAGAATGTCCTATTCAATATTAGAACTATGCAATGGTGAATCATTGAAAATCTGTTTACATCGATAATTAGAGTTGCTTTCAACATTGGACAATGATTTAAGAATTGTGGCATCTTTGTAACAAAGCCTCAAACACTGTAAACTATACTTAGGTGATAGGGTTTAAAACCTTCTAATATAATATATGATTACATCACTGTGTACTCATTGTAGAATCAATGGGAGAGTCAAGACGCCTCAAAGTATTGCCGAATTAAATAACATTTCAAATAATGAATGAACTTCCTCAATAGAGCCTCCTATTTTATTCACTCACCATTTTTTATATGACTGTAGCAAACTATTTTTATTTAATGTTTATATTTCCCTATAGTGAAGAATCAGGATCTGTGATCTTTGAAGTTTAAATGCAGATAACACTGAAGTTCTTATATCAGTATGTTTGAAATTAAAATTGCCCAGAAAAATTGGGATTTTGTGATTGTCTCATATGATTCACCTGTAACTGTATCAATGAGTATTCAATAACCTTTTCTGGCTGTGAAATTTGTATTAAATATATGTATAAAGGACAGTCATGGTAGCTCATATCTGTAATCCCAACACTTTGGGAGGCTGAGTTGGGTAGACTGCTTGAGCCCAGAAGCTTAAGAACTGCTTGGGCAACATGGCAAGACCTTGCCTCTACAAAAAATACACAAATTATCTGGACATGGTGGCACCTGCCTGTAGTCCCAGCTACTTGGGAGGCTGAGGTGGGAGGATGGCTTGAACCTAGGAGGTGGAGGTTGTCATGAGATTGCGCCACTGCACTCCAGCCCGGGTAACAGAGTGAGACTCTGTTTCAAATAAATAAATACATAAAATTATGTTTATTTGGCCTTCTTCACAAATGCTAATCTCTTAGTGAGCAAACACACATAACATCTTGAGACTGTAACAGATTTCTTCCCCTCCTCTTCCATTTTTCATTTTGATCTAGGCTTTCGTGGTTTTTTGTTTGTTTTTTTCTATTTTTCATTACTCCATTGTCAGTAAATTTACTTGTTCTCAGCCTTACCTCTTCCTTGTTGCAATATGCCCAGTACAGCTCTAGGCACTGTCTTTACACAGTTATGTCAAATGCAGGGAAGAAGTGAGAAGTCAAACGTCTTTTATGGTTCTTTCTTTTGTCAAGGAGAAAATTCTGTTCACTAATGTTCTCTATAGAGTTTCTGTTGCGTCTCATTTGCCAGAACTGGATTATATGTCCATGAATTGTAAGAACTTTGCTTACTCATCTGAAGGGAATAGTTGTTGGGAAAGAAAAAAACAGTGGCTGCTCAAATTATGTTTTTTGAGGGACGATCACTTATCTGATTTCTTAGCCTCATATCACTAATGTCGAGGCTTTTAATAAACATGTTATATTAATGAACAAATATGTCATGCAGTAGATAGCAAAACTTATCAAAGCAGTATTCAAGAATATCTGACCAAGAGTATCACATGTATCCTCTGCTTTTGTAAATGATCTCACAGAGTATCTTTAGTATGACTCTTAAGTCATCTCACACCAAGTTGAGTAGAGGAAGAACTGCGACTCAATATGTTCTTCCTAAGATTAGATTAAGCCGTTGGCTTATCTGTACAAAGATAGAGAACTAAATGGAAGAATTGACCAAAGTGATTATAAATTTATTCAGCATACCTCAAAATATCTTCCAGTAGATCTGGTGGTCCCTAACAGAGACACATGACTATCAGTGACTTTACCCACACTTGATAGGGCTCTTTCAGGAATCCTCTGAACCTTAAGCCAAATTCTGTGTCAAGAAAACACATTTCTTTCCAAGAGTTGAGTGGGAAGAGTAATGTGGAAGTAGAGTCAGTGTCCAAGCATTCAGGGCCACTAATTTTAACTACCAACAAGCCAGAAAGCAATATTTACCCAAACTGGCAAATAAATATTCAGCAGGAAACTTCTTGAATAGAAATTTCAATTTTTGGATCAGTATAATAATTTCCTGATCTGAATTTCTTTGAATGTAAAATAACAATAGAGTTTTAAAATTATCACTTCTAAATAAAATAAATCATAAATGCTATTTCCTATTTTTTTTACTTTCACTGCTTACTTTCTTATATACATTAATTTGCCTATTTACATTCATATGCAAAAATGAGCTGAAGACTAGCATTAAATATTCCTGAGAAAATGTTTATTTTTTTATCATCAGGTTATGTAATACCATGTAATTGGCTTAGCTTTCCTGTGTCTCAGTATAGCAGCCTCGGAGATGTGCCCGTCAGATCTCACTTTACTGGGTCCTCCTTACCTGCCAGTCAGTGACTGAGCCAGTTTCCAAACTCTGTATCACCTCTTCTTTTCTTGGACCACTTCAAGTGGTCCAAGCTCTGCAGGCAGGATTGAGTTCCTGGACATTGAACTTGTGCATTTGCAAAGGGGCCCACATTTGATGAAATGTTCTGCTCTCAACCTCTTAAAATTATTATTATTATTATTTTTTTTTTTTTTGAGATGGAGTTTCACACTGTTACCCGGGCTGGAGTTTTAATTGTGCAATCTCAGCTCACTGCAACCTCCGCCTCCCGGGTTCAAACAATTCTCCTGCCTCAGCCGCCCAAGTAGCTGGGATTACAGGTGCCCGCCACCACACCCAAGTATTTTTTTTTGTATTTTTAGTAAAGACGGGGTTTCACCATGTTGGCCAGGCTGGTCTCAAACTCATGACCTCGTGATCTGCCCACCTCAGCCCCCCAAAGTGCTGGGATTATAGGCGTGAGACACTGCACCTGGCCTTAAAATTCTTAATAATTATATCGTTGAACTTATTTATGTTGGGTAAGTGAAGGCCTATGGGACAATGAAGCATGCATGTCCCTTCCTTAAGGAATCCCATTATATCCTTTCTTATGTATGTTACTTTCCTGTATTAATCAAACCTTTAAAGTTAAAAGTATAAAAGAAGGCAAAGGAAATATAGGGCAAATCATAGCTCTTGTTTTTATTGCTTCTTTCTTGTAAATAAGAAAACATTCTGGTAGAACATGCAGGTATCAAGAAGTGAAATAAAAAGTTAAATTGGTTTTGTGCAGTGCTTCCCCTCTTCTTCTGGGAACAAATTGCATATATATATGCAAGCTATAAAAATAGGAATTGTGTAATTGCAGTGATTTTGTATACAAATTACGAGCTCTTACATTACCTTTGAAACTGGCACTGCACCAAATAAATATGAATGGTAATACTAATTATTTAAATTTTATTTTTTCCATAAGTAGAACCACATTAAATAGCAAATTAAACAAAATAAAGAAATCTTTATAGCATGTTGAGAGAGGATGTGGGAGAAAACAATGCTTTATATATTAGTTTGTTTAATGGCTCATTTTTCGTAAATAAGGGGCCCCACATTTCGATCTTGCAATGGACCCTACATATTACAGAGGTGGTTTTGTTTACATATTTAGGTGTGCTGGCCCCCAAAGGGAGAACACTCCTATAAGGGGATACAACAAAGCTTCCATTGGGCTACATGGTATGGCAGCCACAAAGGAACTTTGAATTATTGACATCCAGTCATCATCAGGTGAGAAGTAGAGCTACTATCTTCTCAAGGGTGATTGACACTAATTACAGGCTAAGACATTTATATGATGGGGACAAGCAGAGATATGTGTAGAATCAAGGGGATCTATTTGGGCTTCTCTAGCTATTTCCTTGCTCATTATGACTATGAAAGGAGACTTGGAGCAATCACCTCCTGAGAAGAGTAGCAAGTCTCAGTTAACTCAGGAATGAAAGTTTGCTCTATAGTACCAGATAAGCCATAAAGCTCTGTCACGGGTATAGCTGATGCTGAGAGTTATTTGGAATAGATAATGGAGGAAGGAAATAAAGGTTATTTTTCATAGCGCCAAGATTAATAGCAACTACTAGTGCTGTAATTCATCTTCTTTCCTCGTGTCTTAAGTTTTTTCTGAAGAAGATAGTTTCATGGGAACTACAGACAAGCAGCTCTCTGAACATACATGGATCTGTGCAGTGCCAGAGATGAACTGTAGAAGCCAAGGAATGCACTCTCACATTTACCCTCAGCAGGACATTTCGTGAGGAGAACAACTGACTGACAACCTTCAGCTATGATATTCTGCTAATGTCACACTTTCTTTGGGCTGCTTCCAGCCAATGTCTGAGCACAAAAGGAGTATAAGATGAGTCCCTCTGGCCTAAGACCAGACTTTCCTAATCGGCAACTTTTTCTTGAAGGAATCTCATTGGCCTGTCCAACAGTTTATCATATCTATGGTATAGGACTTTTTTACCCATATCTCCATTCTTCCCTCTCCCTTCCTCCATCCCTCCCTTTCTTCCTTTATTCACCTTCCTTCCCTCTTTCACAAACATCATAGCTAATCTTGAGCTTAAGTCACTCAGTGCCTACTTCTGTTCCTTCTTTCTCTTCACAAGTATTTTCTTTAAAAAATCTTTTGTACATCGAATCCTATTTGGCACTACATTGACTGAGGACTCAAATGAAGAAATTCAGTTACATCTTTAAGAATAGTGGTCAAATGACAGCATCTATAATATAACTATGTGTAAAACCTATTGGTACACTTGTTGTGTAGACTAATATATTCACTCCTTAAAACACCATGATGATATAGCTACTAATACCAATTTTAAAACAAGAGAAATTGAGCTCAGAGAGGTTAATTGAACTTCCAAGCTCATGTAGATTATAAACAAACTGAGATTCAAACATAAGGATATACACATTCCACAGTCTGTTTCATTACTACTCAGTCCTATGAGACAATTCACAGCAATGACAGTGCAACCATAAAAAGAGGGTGTTGCCAGGTGCAGTGGCTCATGCCTGTAATCCCAGAACTTTGGGAGGCTGAGGCTGGCGGATTACCTGAGGTCAAGAGTTCGAGACCAGCCTGGCAAACATGGTGAAACGCCATCTCTACTAAAAATTAAAAAAAAAAAAAAATTAGCTAGGTGGTGGGCACCTGTAATCCCACCTACGTGGGAGGCTGAGGCAGGAGTATCGCTTGAACCCAGGAGGTGGAAGTTGCAGTTAGCCTAGATCGCACCATTGCACTCCAGCCTGGGCAACAGAGTAAGACTCCGTCTCAAAAAAAAAAAAAAAAGAAAAAGAAAAAGTGCATGACTGACTTCGCTGCTCCTTTCTGCAGTATATACTTTCTCCTCCTTTTCTTAAATTATTAATTCTGTAGTTCCACAGTATCCTTGGTTGCTGGCTATCTGATCATTTGACCCTCTTTATTACTGTGTTCTCTAAATTGCTTCTCACATCATTTATTATTCCTTGCTTTAGATTTTTAACATTCTATTTTGCTCTGTCTTCTGATATTCATGACCTCTGTCAGTGCCCACACATAATATTATTTATCCACTTTCTTGTTCCAAAGTTTATCCCTTCTGGTCACTTCAATGCCTTATCCATATTTTGGTTTAGTTGTGTAGGATATAATTTAACTGTTTGTTTTACAAGTACTGTGACTTATATTATCTGAATTAGATTGTATTTGTTTTGCAACAATTTATTCTTAGATGTATTTGGGAAGAATTTTTAAAGTTCTAATATGTGGCATTAACTGTCCTGATGCATCAGTTAGAACTGTGAGTAAAGTGAGATCTTTGCTCTCAAGAAATTTCTGAGCAAGAGGCCGTTGAAGAAATGTTTTTAATGCTTGCTCAAGCAATGTTTTTCTATATTTTCTTTCTTGATTCTGACCCAAAAGTCCTATAAATTAAGCAGAAAAGTGGTTGGACCAATATTTACAGGTAGGTAAATATTAAGGCCCATAGTATCTAAATTATTACTAATAGCCACAATACATTCTTAGTAGTCCCCAGAAGTACACTTTTTTAAATTTATTTTTTGTTGTTGTTCATTTATTACATGTTGTTCAAAGTTTAATTGACTTGGAGGAACACCATTGTTCAAAGTATCTTTAGCAAGGGTCCTGGACATTGATAGCTCTAATCACAGTTATCATATTAATAATTTTTCTTATAGCATATACTTGTGTCATTGGGTTAAAAGATTCATTCTGTCATTCGGATATCTATAGTGATAGAACAAGACACAGTCATTTGGAGTGTAGGTGTCAGGCAACAATGGGGCACATGTTTCCAATGCTGGTTCTATGATAATTCTCTCCAAATAGTTAGAAGACATTTCAGGCCTGTTTGAATTGCTGTTCCATTGTTATCTGCTATCAATACTGGAGACATTACCACAGACATTTCTCAGAAAGAAAATCAACAGTTTCAGTTTATTTTCCAAATGCTTTGAGCCTTCTAAAAGAAAATGATGCCAAGAAATTGTCCCTTAATTTTAAGACCCTCGTGTAATTTAATGTAAAATTTGTGTATCTTTAAAAAATTAATTTACACTTAAAACATCAACATATTCCACTAGTTTTTAATGAGCAGAATCATTTTTGATTTTATTCATTTGTTAGAAGTTTCATTTTGTTAAATGAGTTTCAGCCCTAACGGATAGGTACCTTGAAGAAAAGGTTTGAAAGGTCTTCGGGGAGTATTTTATTATATAATACCTTGTATCTTGAACAAGCTTTGAGGTTGTCAAAACACATGTACCCTAAAACTTAAAGTACAATTAAAAAAAAAAAAAAACACTTCTCTTTTCCTGTTACCACTGTGTTTCGGAATAATCCTGTGAGGCATATAGGACATGCAGCTTTGTCCCTATCTCATAAAAGAGAAAAACAAAGTCCACAGATGTCAACCAAGAGTTCCCTAAGTAATAGGGTTTCTCCATGACAGAGTTTTATTCTAAACTTAGTCTTTCAAATTCATTTCATATTTTTTCTCATGTATATTTCTACTTTTCTTCTTAATAGATGGATTTACAAAGTATAAACTCAAGTACAGACATGCACCTTTGAAAATGTGTTAAAACTGTATATCTTCAAAAAATACACTGTTGAGAACAAACATTTGACAATACGGAAAATATACATAATGTCCATTTGTAACTGACCCCATTTTTTATGTAAAAATATGACCCTTATGTGATACAGTCTAAATGGAGTTGGAGAGATATGACATTTATCCAGATCCCCA